>NW_007378675.1:0-17413 GCF_000475195.1 Diaphorina citri
TTGAAGAATTGAAACAAAAGATACAAGCTAAAGCACAGAGGATCCGAAGGTATGAGGAAAGACAGCAATTCTATCTGCAGAATAAACAATTCAATGAAAATCCAAAGAAGTTTTATCAATCATTAGAGAAGTCAATCGAAGTAAAAACATCACCAAATATTGCAGAACTTCAAGAATTTTGGGGAAATCTTTGGGAAAATGAAGAAGAACATAATGAAAACGCAGAATGGATTCATAAGGAAGAGAGTCGACTTGAAGCTGTACAAGAAATGGATCATGAAGCAATAACAATGAGAGAAGTGAAAGATACATTAAAGAAAGCAGCGAATTGGAAAGCGCCGGGACCCGATGGGATACAGAATTATTGGCTGAAGTATCTAACATGCATTCACATACATCTTGCAGAAGCATACAATCAGATCTTAAAACATCCTGAACATACACCCCAATGGCTCACAGAAGGACTGACTTACCTCATACCTAAGAATGAAAGAACTCAAGAAGCAAAGAACTACAGGCCAATTACATGTTTACCAACTATGTATAAGAATCTCACATCTATCATCAGCAATAGAATTTACAAGCATCTTGAAAGAAACAATTTATATCCTGATGAACAGAAAGGCTGTGCTAGGAATACATATGGATGTAAGGACCACCTTTTGATTAATAACATGATAACAAAGAACGCAAGATTGAGAAAGAAAGGATTAAGCATGGCCTGGATCGATTATCAGAAAGCTTTTGATAGTGTGCCTCATACATGGTTGGTAAAATCAATGAAGATCAATAAAGTAAACAAAATTATAGTAAATTTCCTGGAAGTGGCAATGAAAAAATGGAAAGTAAACCTTAAACTCCATACAAATGAGGCATTACTGGATGCAGGTATTATTAATATCAGAAGAGGAATATTCCAAGGAGATTCACTTTCGCCTCTCCTCTTTTGTATGTCACTTTTTCCACTCTCCAGAGAGCTTAATGAAGAAGGAAAAGGGTACCAGGTTGATAAAGATAAAAATCCCATCAATCACCTATTTTATGTTGACGACCTGAAGCTGTTCACTACAAATAACAAAGATATGGACAAACTTCTCACAACAGTTAAAACCTTCAGTGAAGATGTCAAGATGAAATTGGGACTTGAAAAATGTGCTAGAGTTACAACTGAGAAAGGCAAGATCAAAAGAAAAGACCATACACAGATAAAAGACGATAACACAGCAATTAAAGAATTAAATGGAAGCGAATTGTACAAATACCTAGGAATGGAAGAAAGTGAAGAAGTCGACCACAAAGCAATGAAGACCAAAATAATGCAACAGTATTACAAGAGGGTCAGGAAAATCCTGCAAAGTCAACTAACAGGGAGAAACAAGTTTACTGCCATAACAACAATAGCTGTACCTGTTTTGACTTACAGTTTCGGTATATTGACTTGGACGATGGCAGAAATCCAGAATAATAATAATAATAATAATAATAATAATAATAATAATAATAATAATAATAATAATAATAATAATAATAATAATAATAATAATAATAATAATAATAATAATAATAATAATAATAATAATAATAATAATAATAATAATAATAATAATAATAATAATAATAATAATAATAATAATAATAATAATAATAATAATAATAATAATAATAATAATAATAATAATAATAATAATAATAATAATAATAATAATAATAATAATAATAATAATAATAATAATAATAATAATAATAATAATAATAATAATAATAATAATAATAATAATAATAATAATAATAATAATAATAATAATAATAATAATAATAATAATAATAATAATAATAATAATAATAATAATAATAATAATAATAATAATAATAATAATAATAATAATAATAATAATAATAATAATAATAATAATAATAATAATAATAATAATAATAATAATAATAATAATAATAATAATAATAATAATAATAATAATAATAATAATAATAATAATAATAATAATAATAATAATAATAATAATAATAATAATAATAATAATAATAATAATAATAATAATAATAATAATAATAATAATAATAATAATAATAATAATAATAATAATAATAATAATAATAATAATAATAATAATAATAATAATAATAATAATAATAATAATAATAATAATAATAATAATAATAATAATAATAATAATAATAATAATAATAATAATAATAATAATAATAATAATAATAATAATAATAATAATAATAATAATAATAATAATAATAATAATAATAATAATAATAATAATAATAATAATAATAATAATAATAATAATAATAATAATAATAATAATAATAATAATAATAATAATAATAATAATAATAATAATAATAATAATAATAATAATAATAATAATAATAATAATAATAATAATAATAATAATAATAATAATAATAATAATAATAATAATAATAATAATAATAATAATAATAATAATAATAATAATAATAATAATAATAATAATAATAATAATAATAATAATAATAATAATAATAATAATAATAATAATAATAATAATAATAATAATAATAATAATAATAATAATAATAATAATAATAATAATAATAATAATAATAATAATAATAATAATAATAATAATAATAATAATAATAATAATAATAATAATAATAATAATAATAATAATAATAATAATAATAATAATAATAATAATAATAATAATAATAATAATAATAATAATAATAATAATAATAATAATAATAATAATAATAATAATAATAATAATAATAATAATAATAATAATAATAATAATAATAATAATAATAATAATAATAATAATAATAATAATAATAATAATAATAATAATAATAATAATAATAATAATAATAATAATAATAATAATAATAATAATAATAATAATAATAATAATAATAATAATAATAATAATAATAATAATAATAATAATAATAATAATAATAATAATAATAATAATAATAATAATAATAATAATAATAATAATAATAATAATAATAATAATAATAATAATAATAATAATAATAATAATAATAATAATAATAATAATAATAATAATAATAATAATAATAATAATAATAATAATAATAATAATAATAATAATAATAATAATAATAATAATAATAATAATAATAATAATAATAATAATAATAATAATAATAATAATAATAATAATAATAATAATAATAATAATAATAATAATAATAATAATAATAATAATAATAATAATAATAATAATAATAATAATAATAATAATAATAATAATAATAATAATAATAATAATAATAATAATAATAATAATAATAATAATAATAATAATAATAATAATAATAATAATAATAATAATAATAATAATAATAATAATAATAATAATAATAATAATAATAATAATAATAATAATAATAATAATAATAATAATAATAATAATAATAATAATAATAATAATAATAATAATAATAATAATAATAATAATAATAATAATAATAATAATAATAATAATAATAATAATAATAATAATAATAATAATAATAATAATAATAATAATAATAATAATAATAATAATAATAATAATAATAATAATAATAATAATAATAATAATAATAATAATAATAATAATAATAATAATAATAATAATAATAATAATAATAATAATAATAATAATAATAATAATAATAATAATAATAATAATAATAATAATAATAATAATAATAATAATAATAATAATAATAATAATAATAATAATAATAATAATAATAATAATAATAATAATAATAATAATAATAATAATAATAATAATAATAATAATAATAATAATAATAATAATAATAATAATAATAATAATAATAATAATAATAATAATAATAATAATAATAATAATAATAATAATAATAATAATAATAATAATAATAATAATAATAATAATAATAATAATAATAATAATAATAATAATAATAATAATAATAATAATAATAATAATAATAATAATAATAATAATAATAATAATAATAATAATAATAATAATAATAATAATAATAATAATAATAATAATAATAATAATAATAATAATAATAATAATAATAATAATAATAATAATAATAATAATAATAATAATAATAATAATAATAATAATAATAATAATAATAATAATAATAATAATAATAATAATAATAATAATAATAATAATAATAATAATAATAATAATAATAATAATAATAATAATAATAATAATAATAATAATAATAATAATAATAATAATAATAATAATAATAATAATAATAATAATAATAATAATAATAATAATAATAATAATAATAATAATAATAATAATAATAATAATAATAATAATAATAATAATAATAATAATAATAATAATAATAATAATAATAATAATAATAATAATAATAATAATAATAATAATAATAATAATAATAATAATAATAATAATAATAATAATAATAATAATAATAATAATATTTAACAATTAAAATGTAGGTATCTATACCTTCAATGTATCGTTCACCAATGTGTTGTCTGTCCTTCTTCTCGGCAGCAGTACAATCATCTTCACTCTCCACCTCAACAAATGCCTCACCACTTGGTCTTCCTTCTCGGCTCAACAGAATGTGGATGCCAGCTCTGCCACTTTTCACATTAATGCCATCTGAAATATTAAAAATGATATGTAAATTATTTATGATTGAAGCAATTAATAATTTCTTGCACTATAAGTGATCAATACAAAAGATCATATACTTTGATCACTGACTCAAGTCCAATGCAACTCATAACAAGCTGGGCCCAACCCTCCGGGAATTTTTTAGCCCGTAGTTTATTCGATCGTGGTTAAAGAATACCTATGTACCTACCTAATTTGTTTAATATTCAGATTATTATTATTATTGATTTGATTTTTGATTAAACTTTCATGTAATGATTTAAAATCATTATTCCTTTTAATGTTTCCTAATAACAACCAATATAGTGTTGAAGTCACCCATCCATTTATTGGCCTTGCTCGGTGTAGCTTAACATAGGTGACGCTAAAACCGGTCTTAAATTATCAACTGAAGTGTTACCTAAAACTTTCTCGCTTTGAGTTTATAGGTTGTTTTGACAAATTTCAAGTTCAGAGCTCATTTGTGTGAGAAAATGTGACAAAAATAGGTACCCCAAAAACCAGTTTTTTGGCTTTATGGTTTTCTGGACAAAATTTGCACCACCACTTTCATGTTCCTGGTAAAAAGACCTTTAATTTGATATATAGGTCAACTAGATTTGGATAAGTCCTTCTATGGGGACAGACAGAGTGACAGACTTTATTATTACGATAGTAATAAAAAAAGGTTGAGTGGATGGGCTATTGTATTTGCTTCAGTGTCTGTCAGTCGGTCGGTCTGTCTGTCCCCATAGAAGGACTTATCCAAACCTGGTCGACCTATATATCAAATTAAAGGTCTTTTTACAATTAAAATGTAGGTATCTATACCTTCAATGTATCGTTCACCAATGTGTTGTCTGTCCTTCTTCTCGGCAGCAGTACAATCATCTTCACTCTCCACCTCAACAAATGCCTCACCACTTGGTCTTCCTTCTCGGCTCAACAGAATGTGGATGCCAGCTCTGCCACTTTTCACATTAATGCCATCTGAAATATTAAAAATGATATGTAAATTATTTATGATTGAAGCAATTAATAATTTCTTGCACTATAAGTGATCAATACAAAAGATCATATACTTTGATCACTGACTCAAGTCCAATGCAACTCATAACAAGCTGGGCCCAACCCTCCGGGAATTTTTTAGCCCGTAGTTTATTCGATCGTGGTTAAAGAATACCTATGTACCTACCTAATTTGTTTAATATTCAGATTATTATTATTATTGATTTGATTTTTGATTAAACTTTCATGTAATGATTTAAAATCATTATTCCTTTTAATGTTTCCTAATAACAACCAATATAGTGTTGAAGTCACCCATCCATTTATTGGCCTTGCTCGGTGTAGCTTAACATAGGTGACGCTAAAACCGGTCTTAAATTATCAACTGAAGTGTTACCTAAAACTTTCTCGCTTTGAGTTTATAGGTTGTTTTGACAAATTTCAAGTTCAGAGCTCATTTGTGTGAGAAAATGTGACAAAAATAGGTACCCCAAAAACCAGTTTTTTGGCTTTATGGTTTTCTGGACAAAATTTGCACCACCACTTTCATGTTCCTGGTAAAAAGACCTTTAATTTGATATATAGGTCAACTAGATTTGGATAAGTCCTTCTATGGGGACAGACAGACCGACAGACAGACGACACCGAAGCGAATACAATAGTCCGTCCACTATACCTTTTATTATTAGTAATAATAAAGGAAGGACGGACTAAAAAGGCAAGCCATAAAAGCCCTCACAAAAAAAAAAAAAAAAAAAAAAAAAAAAAAAAAAAAAAAAAAAAAAAACTGGTTTTTGATATATAGGTCATTTCTCACACAAATGAGCTTGCTTTGAGGCCAACTGGTTTTGGCTAAACAAACTTTTACGAGTGGGATGCCCTTTGCACTCAACCTTCGCTATTGATATAGTGTGAGGAAATTTGGACTAGTCTACTCCCTGTTTATAGTCCCCTAGCTAGACGCTGATCTACTCTCTGTTTATAGTCCCTCAGCCAGACTCAGCCAAAATTTCTACTTACCAAAGAATTTCAAAATATCATCCTCTGTGGCTGAAAATGGGAGACCTCTGAGATTCATTACAAAACCCTCAACTTCTTCCATGACTGTTGATGTTCTGAAAAATCAATATAGAATAAATAATTATTTAATCAAGATGTGATTAAATTGTAAAATAATAATAATAATAATAAAAAATAATAATATAATAATAAATAAAATAAAAAATAAAAATAATGACAGGTACCTCTGTCCTACCTCAACAGTCTAAATAAATCAGCACACTGATAAAACTCTGCTGTAAAGTCAGATGGGTATGCAGAAATACTTACTGGGTTTCCCTAGCCTATAGGTACACTATCAAAGTATGTTAAGTGTTTCAATGGCTCTTATTGACAAGCTTATCTATATTGTAGGGATGGTGATTTGTTTATCTTTTTCACAATATAATTTGATGATAAAGAGTGAAATATATACATAATACAGAATTTCACATACTTAAGTATAAAACTCCTCCAAGACTGGGGTCTATAATCTCCAGCTAAAGCAGCTCTTTTAAATTCTGAACATGCATTGAGTTTAGGTCCCCCGGGGGAAAAGCTAAGAGCTTGTTCACAATATGTTACTATGTACTATCAGTTTTTTTTTCTGGTCCGTTTTTTATCTGGCCCGTTTTTTATTATTATTATTTTTTTTTTTTTCTGAGACGCAATACATTTTAAATGAGAGTGTTCACACTACAGTTGTTTTCCAGATCCAATAAAAAAAATGTCCTGGTAGATTTCAAGATCAGATTTTGTCTCTGGAATTTGAGTCAGAAAAAAAAAACTTTGAACTACATTTGAATAAAATATGGGCTAAAAAATTCCCGGAGGAATGGACCCAGCTCTTTTTTTCTGATTCCGACAAAAAAAAAAAAAAAAAAAAAAAAAAAAAAAAAAAAAAGAGAAAGCTCTAGAGAGATCAGACTGCTCAGTGCTCAAAAGACCAGGTTGCCTGAGCCCGCTTCGCTTTTTAGTCCGTCCTTCCTTTATTATTACGATAGTAATAAAAAGGTATAAGGGACGGACTATTGTATTCCCTTCGGTGTCTGTCTGTCCCCATAGAGCATAGAAGGACTTATCCAAACCTGAGTCCTGATCGATCTATATATGAATATTAAACAAATTAGGTAGGTATATAGGTATTTCTTTAACCACCATCGAATTCATCGAATAAACTACGGGCTTAAAAATTCCCGGAGGGACGGACCCAGCTTGTTTGCTCTAAAATATTGTAAAATGCTTGTCTTCAACTTGAACCGGTAGTCACGAGTCGCCTTCAGATATTTTCGGCCTCACTTTTACGTTAGGTCTAATCTATGCTTTATCGTTAACCTCCTTGCTTTGTTATCAAAAAAAAAGTCAAAAACCTCTTCTTTCGCAAAATGAGAAAATTATTTAAATAAAATAAGATCAATTTGATTTCTGAAATCAGAAAAGTCACTCAGAAATATTTTAATTTTATTGGTTTCATTATTGTTTAAAAGTATTTTTATTATTTTTAACGCCGTGGATCCAAAGTTTATCTATCGAGCACCCTTTGATTTGTTTTGACTTTTTAGAATTAGAATAAATAAAATAATAATGGCTGCTGATGATAGTTCACAAGATTTTCGCGGAGCGAATATTTTCTTAAAAATATTAATTTAATTGTTTAAGTACTGTTTATTTAATTAAGATTTTCTTCTTTTTATGTGTGTATAATGTCCACCGAAAGGTAAGATCCCTCTTTCTTTTGATAATTTTACTAGAGGCCCAAGTGGAGTGTTGGGTGTCTAAGCCCAGCCTAGTATGGGTAGGTATTTGGCTATCAGAGTTGACTCAGAAAACTTTTGTCTTATCTGCACTATGCAGTCTGATTATAATATTTCTATCGACATTCTAGTACCTATTCGAACAAGCCAAAGTTTTTGGTTTCCCTCTCTGAGGTTTTATTGGTTGAGTTGAAACAAACACTGAAGTATTTTTACCAAGTTTAGTTCTTGATGATAAGTTCCTTGGTAAGTTGTAAGTTTGTACCTCAATAGACATGATACAACATCGTAAGACAGTTTGTACTAATGAGATAAAAAGCCTCACCAGAGTCACCAGTAACTTTTGGTCAGTGTGTTAACTATCCTATTTTGAGTGTCAAAAGTTGGTAAATTTATTGGCATTTACTTAACCAACTGATTAGATAGGTACCCAAGTTGGGTTATCTTGAATCAAGTTCTCTTAAAAGTTCTTCAAGTAGGAAAATATTGACACCCTTGTGTCCTGTAGTAGTTTGTACTTAACAGGCACAATGTAAAAAAGCCTACATGTAACAGGCACAATGTAAAAAAGCCTAATTTAACCTGGTCCGATGAAGTCTCCAATATTCGGAAAAAAGTGTATGGTGGGCTTTATACCCTGGGGCGCATTAGGAACTTTTTAACAGAAAATGCTAGGGCCAAAATCATTAAAACTTTCATCCTCCCAAAATTTGAATATTGCTCCCCCCTTCTTAATGGTATGACTCTTGAGCTCCAAAATTCTTTACAGAAAGCCCAAAACGCCTGTGTCCGGTTCATCTATCAAGTTAGGTTAAGGGAACATATAACTCCGTACTACAATCGATTGCGTTTGCTCAAACTCGGTGATCGGAGAAAACTTCTGACCCTTTTCCTTGTCTACAAAATCCTTAAATCTGGAAATCCTCCTTATCTCTATGATAAATTTACATTCAGATCCTCAATCCTTCCCAGGGAAACTAGGGCCCACGATCTCCTCCTACATAAACCTTCTTTCAATACCCATTCCTACAAAAATTCCTTCCTCCTAGCCTCAATTGATCTCTGGAACTCCACTCCCCTTGAAATACTGAATTCCTTATCCTTCATTTCTTTCAAAATCTCCCTGCAGCGAGCCGTCAGCGATGGGCTGTTTGCCTCATAAAAACATTACAGTCATCTATCTTGCCGACCATCATTACACCTCCAATCTCCTAATATCCACGTGGTTCTGGTTCTTGATTGTGCTACCTAAATGAGTTCCAGTTAAAACATGGAAGTCAATCCCGCAGAACGAACCTTATCCCTCAGATAAAATCCGCCCCGAACGGGAATTGAACCCGTGACCCAGTGCTTACGAGGCAGACGTGCTACCCTCCAAGCTAACTACGCTGGCTAAAAAACTTAATGCTCTATCTGCCCCTGATGAATATGCTCTATGCTCCAATAACTAATGGTATTATAACGCTGTGCAAAATACTGGAAAATTTTAATCCGCTCTATGTCGATATCTTTAGTGGCAACCTCTTTGGTGGCAATCACCATTAATATCTTTTATATTTATAATTTTCTCCATCCTTTTCATTGTTAAACCTATGTATGTACTTTGTTTGATGTAAATAAATGAGGCCTGTTTAAACTGTTGGCATAATGGGACTTTTTAGTCTTAGCCGACAGTATAAATAAGGTATATTAAATAAAAATAAAATACATGTAGCAATAGGTACATATGTGAATTTCTTTTATTCATTTTCCATTTTGATTTTATTAAAGTGATGAAATGTTTTAGTAACATTGTGGTAACTTAACTCACCCTCTAGTAACTTGTGAGTGAAACTTGTTCCAACTTGTGAGTGAAATCTATTTTGCTTGAACTATGACCCTCTTTTCTGTAAAACTGGTTCTGATTTTGTAACAAAAGTAAAGCTTATACCTACTTCAGGATAAAAAAGCCTACAATCTTATATACCTAGATATTTAACAAAAATCAAATCAAAAGATAAAAAGTAGGTAGGTAAATGAGATATTATCATTCATATTTTTACCCATTATAATAGGTTATGAGTTCGGTTACTCCCGGAAAGAAGCGTGCCTGCGCGCGCAGACAGGTCAATCAGCTGATCAATCTACATAAAACTAGGGGTGCCCAAAATGCGTTATGTGGCTCGTGTTCTTGATTTTTTGCATTCCCATAAAAATTAGGGTTCCCGTTTTTGTGATACCTAATAGCTATAACTAGGCTTGCCAAACGTCCCGAATTGGCCGGGACAGTCCCGAATTTCAGGGGGTGTCCCGGCGTCCCGTTCAGTTTTTCATTCGGTTACTCAGTGGCGTAGCGTGTATATATGGCGTGTATGGCGGCCATACAACTCAAAAGTTCACTCTAATGCCCACATAAATATTAATGGCATGTACTGTGATGGGACTTGGTAGACCTGTGCATCAGCCCAACACGCCCTACACTTGAATTTAGACCGCACTACGCCACTGCGGTTACTCAGTGGTGTACCAACAAAGGTACAACATTACTTAGATGTTGTCTACTTAATGTGGAGAATAATTGCTAAGTTAATCTAGTAAGTAAGTACCTACCAGTAGGTATGGATGAGGAAGATGGGATCTGATAACATACAGGTACAGGCCTCATCTCACTCATCTAGCTATGCAAATAACATGTTATTTGTTTAATAAGTTTGTCAAGTTAAGATACATACCTCAGCAGATAGACAGGGCACAAGTATACTATATCAGTAAATAATTTATATACAGTATTCATACTAAGTAGAGTACTCAAGCAACCCCTCTGAAGTTTTACCGAGTGTTTCCAGAGGGGACTTATTACTTATAATAAATAATAATAATAAAAAAAAGTAGGTACCTACCATGCTAAATCTTTGCCAAGTTTCAGCTTTAGTGTTTCACATGACATCTGTATGTTTGTAGGTATATCTTTGTACTTTATGGGGTGTCTTTCTCAGTACCCAAGTACTTGCTTTCTGTAGTAGTCTAGTAAATACAAACACCTTGTATTGTCATATGGTAGTAAGCTAGTTGCTAGTACATGATGTTCCTGTGATGAGTATTTAAATGACTATTATCATTAATTATTTCTTTGCATAAGAGACAATAGAGATAGAGATGACAACTGGTCTACTTACCTTCTTCCAGGAGTTCTAGGAGCTGAGTTTAGCCTGAGAAGTGCAAGTATGTAGAAACAACTTATTCTTACCATGAGTAAGAATCTATGCTGCAATTGCTGCATGTGCAGTTAATTATACTGCCTGGTCTATGAAAGTTTCCCCCCCCCCCTGGGATGTTAGAAAGTTTGATAGGTAACAAACTAGGTATGTAGGTACTTATGTCATGTTAGTTTAACCTGAGAAGTGCAAGTATGTAGAAACAACTTATTCTTACCATGAGTAAGAATTAACTATATGCTGCAATTGCTGCATGTGCAGTTAATTATACTACCTGGTCTATGAAAGTTTCCCCCCCCCCCTGGGATGTTAGAAAGTTTGATAGGTAACAAACTAGGTATGTAGGTACTTATGTCATGTTTGTAACTTGGGAAAACATAGGTATGTCATGTTTGTAACTTGGGAAAACATAGGTATGTCATGTTTGTAACTTGGGAAAACATGTCCCTGTAGGGGTAGAGGTGTATCATAAGTTGAGGTATCCTGTAGGTGTACTGTTCATGTGTCAATTCTATCATACTTAAATGAGAAATACCTACTTAATGTGTGCACAGAACACACCCTTGACTAATTTGATATTATCCTAGCTCAGAACATAGAACAATACACTATGAGTGTCAAAAGTTGGTAAATTTATTGGCATTTACTTAACCAACTGATTAGATAGGTACCCAAGTTAGGATATCTTGAATCAAGTTCTCTTAAAAGTTCTTCAAGTAGGAAAATATTGACACCCTTGTGTCCTGTAGTAGTTTGTACTTAACAGGCACAATGTAAAAAAGCCTACATGTAACAGGCACAATGTAAAAAAGCCTAATTTAACCTGGTCCGATGAAGTCTCCAATATTCGGAAAAAAGTGTATGGTGGGCTTTATACCCTGGGGCGCATTAGGAACTTTTTAACCTATCATACTTATATGAGAAATACCTACTTAATGTGTGCACAGAACACACCCTTGACTAATTTGATATTATCCTAGCTCAGAACATAGAACAATACACTATCGCGATTATGTTCGCGGATTTGGCAATTTTGTTCGCGGATTTGGCGATTATGTTCGCGGATTTCGCGATTATGTGTCAATTCTATCATACTTATATGAGAAATACCTACTTAATGTGTGCATGTGCACAGAACACACCCTTGACTAATTTGATATTATCCTAGCTCAGAACATAGAACAATACACTATTTGTCATGGAATTGACATATTGAGAACACCAATTTATTAGTAGGTTGTGCATGTACATGTACAGTCAGTGTACTGAGAGCTATTTTAGTGGTCTTGTACTCCAGAGGTTGCTGGATCAAGGCCCTGCCTGAACAAATTATTACCTCTTTGTTGTTGAAAGCATGTAATAAGTAATGGGTAGGTAATTATACTAATTATACATATAAATTCATCATGAAATTATAGGTAGTCAAAATTCATAATTTTGTGTAAATTTAGCTTGAAGGGTAACACATCTGCCTTGTGGGTGCTAGGTCGTGGGTTCGATTCCCGCCCGGGGTGGATTTCATCCTAAATAGATAAGGTTCCTTTCCGGAACGGCAACTGGGAGTAAGAATTTTCATTTTCCTTATCCTATAGGAAGGAAAGTAATGTAATCGGGTCAAATTTTCGATGGTCAGTTTTTAGTGCCAAAACACGTTTTGAGGTCCCTAGAGCCTAAATCCAAAGTTTCAGCCATTGGTCCGTGTGTGTGTCTGTCTGTCTGTCTGTGTGTCTGTCTGTCTGTCTGTCTGTAAACAAAATATCTCAAGAACGGTAAGAGCTAGAGACCCCCAAAATGTCCTATCTTATAGCTAAAAAATTACAATGTCCATGCAGATGTCAAATGTGACAAGGATGCTACACTAAACTTTTGGTTAAGATCGGTGCAACGGTTGGCGGCATTTCGGCCGCTTTTTGGCGGTTTTCGGTGTAATCTCGAGAACGGTATGAGCTAGAGACATGAAATTTGGTATGTAGTCCACAAATGTGACAAGGATGCAACACAAATCTTTTTGCCTAAGATAGGTGCTGCGGTTGCCGGTATTTTGACCGCTTTTTGGCGGCTTTCGACCGCTTTTTGGCGGTTTTTATCTATACTGGCTAAACGGTTAGAGATATTTTAAATGTTACAATAGAAGAACACCCAGATAAGCATCATTCAACAGGATAAGGAAAGTCGTGTGATGTTCACACCAGATTTTTTACAATCTCCTGGGTAACTCAGTGCTTAGTTTGTGTGAATAGTGTGAAGTATGATGTAATCCTGTCGATGTTGATGGGAATACGAATGCCTCTCTAGCTTCTAGTGTTCTCAATACACATCAAGTTCTCACTGCTATGTAATCTTCATGTTTACGCACAATTTTACATTGGACTAAACTCACTCTAGAACTAGAGATGAATAAAATTGAGTTGCTATTTGTTACTTACTCTTGCTCTCTACTATTGTACGTAGGTATTTGTGAGTAGTGAACTGTGACACTATTATTATATAGTGAGCTGCTCGAAACATCGTATAGTACTAAAAAGTCTACGTCTTTACCCCAGTAGTAGGATACTGCTATTAAAGTGGCCGAATTTTCGAACGATGTTTAGGATTACATACCTCGGCTGGGATTGAACCCACACCCTCCTGATTATTAGGTGAGGGTGTTTATTCCTACACCATCGAGGTAGAGTATTGTGATATTATGATTTTGGTAGTTAGATTGTCATTTTATAATCTATTGCGGGGGTAAAGGGACTTTTCAGTCTCATCCTAGCACTATAAATGAGGTATAATTTTATTCTATTATTGTCATTTATCCAAGTTATACATAAAAAGCCCAGCTAGAGGCTCAAGTGCGCTAAGCTCCACGAATCTACGATACCTACCTAAATAAAACAGCTCTACAAGCACTATCTCCTGATGAACGCGAAATAGAACAAATTAGCTCTAATTAATAATGAAATACATATGTAATTAGGTATGCGGTATGAAATAGATAGATTGAATATAGTCACGCTTCACATAGTTGATTGAGTGTCCTCTATTTCAATGACACATGATGGAATAATAGTGGACAATTGTACAAGAGTTAGTGGGATTGTACATTGGTGACATAGTTATGCTATTCTGTGTTCCAGTCTCCTTCGCCTCTCCCTAAGGCCAAAAAATACATTTCGCAGAAAACTCAACTCCATCACACCCAAAGTGCGTTTTAATTAAAAATCAAATGTAACATCGTTATTATACTGTTTTTGGCTAAAGAAATTGTGTTGAACACTAAAGTTTAGTGGTAAAGGATGATAGCCTAGGGAATTTAGGATCTTGAGGTTGGTTGTTCCAATCTAACTCGATATGAAATTTAACTCGGTGATTTCTGCAGGTACAAGCACAAAACTCATACCCATGATGACTAAGAACATTTACATTTTGTAAATAGGTATCACTAAGTAGTAAGTAGGTAATTAATTGATAACCTAATGATTTCACAGCAGATCTCAACTCCATCAAACACGTTTTTGATAGTCTCCTTCGCCTCTCCCTAAGGCCAAAAAATACATTTCGCAGAAAACTCAACTCCGTCACACTCAAGTCCATCACACCCAAAGTGCGTTTTAATTAAAAATCAAATGTAGCATCATTATTATACTGTTTTTGGCTAAAGAAATTGTGTTGAACACTAAAGTTCAGTGGTAAGTAAAGGATGATAGCCTAGGGAATTTAGGATCTTGAGGTTGGTCGTTCCAATCTAACTCGATATGAAATTTAACTCGGTGATTTCTGCAGCTACAAGCACAAAACTCATACCCATGATGGCTAAGAAAGAACATTTTGTGAATAGGTATCACTAAGTAGTAAGTAGGTAATTAATTGATAACCTAATGATTTCACAGCAGATCTCAACTCCATCAAACACGTTTTTGACCAAACCCCATTATTTTCGGAAATATCTTGTTTCATGCTTGGAAAATCATTTCTAAGTATTACCACATCTATTTATAACTGTTTGCATCAGTAATTTTAATTTTACCAATAATTTTTTCAACATTAAAAAAATTGACATCAAAATGTAAAACTATCTGAATAATGGTTTGGTCATTTCTCTCCCTCGCTTTCTTCCTGGGATTTTCTTTTGTATTGCAAACACGTGTACCTGCACTTCTCGAGTGAAGAGTTGTAGACAGGAATTGAGTGAAAAATGGGATGCAGAAGAGACAGAAGAGGGTAAAATGATGTGTAGGAGAGAAGAGAGAATAGAAGAGGAGAGAGAATAGAAGAAGAGAGAGAGAAAGAAGAAGGATTAAGAAAGGAGAGAGCGAACAAGTGCAACACTAGCACTACAACACTTGAGAATTTGCTAATTACCTGCTAGCTACACTACATCTTGTTAAAATACACTACATGTATTTTTTTTTTTTAGAGAGGTTTGATAGAGGGAACTGTAACTGTAAGGTCTTATCGTCCCGAAATTGAAGAGAGAAGGAAGACAGGATAGGAGAACTTCGCCCCGGGTGGGAATCGAACACGCGACCTAGCGCTTACAAGGCAGACCCGCTACTGTCCAGTGCCCTAAATGACCAAAGTATGGAAAAGTATTTACAATTCCATATTTCGATATGATTCGTCCAAATTCAAAATTCTGCTTTTCCATTGGCTATTACACTTGTAAGATACTTTTCCATACTTTGGTGATTTAGGGCACAGGCTATAACTAGGCTGGTATTTTTTAGCGGTCAAACTTTCTTGACTTGGCGGGGCGGAGCGCTACCGCGCTCCTTAATTAATGTCTGTACTTCTGTTTCTTTTTTTCTGGATTTGGTGTGGGTCTCCCCGACGCCAAGGCAATGACTAACATGTGTGACGGGTCTAGATGATATGGAGTCAAAGGTTCCGGCTAATATTTTCTCCAAGTAATTACGTTTTTGTTCCATACCTACTCTATTTGTGCCATTAGGAATGGTTTGAGTATGAGTATGATGAACATTACATTCTAATGCTGTGATGAGGAAATCTAAATTGAGAACATTGGGAAATTAGAGTATGTGTGTATGAGCCATCAACATCCCGAGCATGTAGGTATTAGTACGATATGCTTGAGTCATAATGTTCAATGCTGTTAGAAACATACCCACCGTCTGTGTCCCAAGTTACGCTACATCCCGAGCATGTTTTGTACACTTAGTGCTGTGTTTGACTCTATGTTCAAAATATACCCACAGTGTGTGTCCGAGGTTATGCTACGTAAACAGAAGAAGGCACATTGTGAAGCATAATACCTAGCGGTCAAACTTTCTTGACTTGGCGGGGCGGAGCGCTACCGCGCTCCTTAATACCAATACACAATAAATGTGTAGCCGAAGTAACAAACTGTAGGTACAATAATTAAGTGTAAACATTAGAAGTGTTAACAGTCTATGATGGTGTGCACATTTTTAATCGATTTTATGATGGTAATATTAACGTTATGCGCTTTCAAAATCGTGAAATGTTTAACTAAAAAATCCATTGAATTGAAGCCCAATCTTATATTATAAAATCCCCGCTTGCGCGTGGCTGAGGCATGGCCGTATGCATAGAGGCATGGCCGTAGGTGACCGTAGCGTAACTTACCGTATCGTACCGCACCTGACTATACTTGACTGTACCTAATCGTATCTGACTGTTCCGTACCGTATCGTACTTGACCGTACCTGACTATGTCGTATCGTACCGTACCTGAACGTACCGTATCGTACCATATAGTACAGGA
>NW_007378675.1:18895-34472 GCF_000475195.1 Diaphorina citri
AAGAGACTATGCAACAGATGGGGGCTGAACGACTGGGAGGAGTTGACACAACATAGAGTTTTTTAGAGGCAGGCAGTCTGGTCGGCACGGGATTCACATATCCCTAATATGCCATCGGAGTGAGTGAGTGAGTGTGTCTATCTTTCATTTAAAACTTCCTTTTTTTACAAATAGATAGCAAGTAGGTAATACCCACACAATAGTACTAACCTAGTTCACTTGCAGCTATAGGTTGCTGAGGGTTGATCCACTTCTTAGGAAGATTGGAATGCAACGTTTCATCAATGTCCTCAGATGTTGATACTGTTTCTGAGTTAGCTGTCAACAGCTCTCGCATGCAAGACTCACGCTTTTCAGACAGAGATTTTACAAGGTGTTCAGACTTGGTTTTCTTCTTAATATTTTCAAGTTTTCTTTCTGGAATAAAACAAAAAATGGGTATCAAATAAAGCTTGAAAGATAGCCACCTGCCTTGTAAGTGCTAAGTCATGGGATCAATTCCTGCCCAGGGCAAAATCTATCCTAAAAAGATAAGGTTTGTGGTAAGAGAACAGTTCTCTTTCTCCTATCTCCAGCACTCACATTATCTTTGACTTTTGATATGGTTGGCAAACCTCTTGAACAAAAAGTCTTACCGAGAGTTTGAATGTAGCTTTGAGAATCTTCGAGGGGCGTATACGAAGAATCAACTTCAAAATTGTTTTCAAACTGATTATCAGTGTCTGATCTTACAACAGGACTGTTCGTTTCTCCCCAAGGGTCAGTGGACATTTCATTCACAGATCTTCGACAGATAAACTGTTCCAAATGTGAAAACCCCATAAATATCGGAATAAAATCAATAATTCAATAAACCACTTCAAACTTTGATCTCAACTTCTTATCTCTCCTAGTCTCCTAATCTCCTATTTCTCCTATCACCTCAGCCTATCACTTATCACTTACACGCAAAATTCGCAGAAATCCGCAGAATCGAGATTTTGGTAAAATTTCAAAATTTCGCGGTCCGCGCGTCGGAAAGAAAGATGGCCGCTGTGTCATGGTCGAGAAAATTTTTCATAAGATCACCACATTTTTTGCAGTTGATCGTGCCCTTTCACTCCCTGATTTTTTTTTTCTTTTTTTTTACCGTCTGTAGGTAATGTTTTAACATAGATGTATCTAATCTTTAATCGCTATGATGACCTCGATCAGCCTGAGCTTAACTTACACATGTGACAAAAGAAGACTTTGCTATGTAGGTATTAAACTAAGAGAACTTTATCAATGGTATGAGAGAAACGGGGGAAAAGTAGGAAAACCTTGGTTCTATTTTATCGAAATCACAATTCGTTTGGCCACCTGGACACCTATGTCCTCCCACACTCAAAGAGTGAAAGAACCAAGTTAAAATCGATCTGTAGAAAGTACAACTTATTCTAAATAATTGTCCAAACATGCGTTCAGCGCCCTATTTTCAAAGTTTTGATGAGCGTGATTACCAAATGTGATATGTTTTGTCTATTCGTCTCTAGCTGTTTTGTTCTTGACGTTCGCTATACGACCACTTTGCTTAATGTCTTCACTGTATAATTTGTTCTACGTCTATTACGTTCAGCGCCCTATTTTCAAAGTTTTGATGAGCGTGATTACCAAATGTGATATGTTTCTATTCGTCTCTAGCTGTTTTGTTCTTGACGTTCGCTATACGACCACTTTGCTTAATGTCTTCACTGTATAATTTGTTCTACGTCTAATGTTTTTTTCAGTAAGAAACGCGACGATAACCAATGGTGGGAGTTGTTTGATCATAACACTAGCAGATTTTACTACTACAATGCTACAAGTCAGAAAACCGTATGGCATAGACCTTCCAACTGTGATATTATCCCCTTAGCCAAGCTACAGGTTTGTAAAACCGTTTATTCTAGTCATTTCATTTATTATTATTGAAATTAATGGAAAGAAAAGTTCTAGGAATTCGACTCATTTAGACTCGGGAAGACAGAAGTTTTTCAAATAACAAAACAATTATTTCTGTTGACATTTGAACTTTAATTTTTCCATTTAGCAACAACGCTAACCTTTGTAATGCGTTGTATCATCACTTCGACCTTTTAATGTTACATTGAAATGGTATTGTTTTGTTCAACAAATGCCATTCTAAATTATCCAGGAAATGTTGTAAGCTGTTCTACATAGACAGAGCAAGTGAAATGTTCCGCTACTAATAAATGCTCATCATAATCAATACATTTCAAGAAATATCAGTGAAAAAGGTATGCTGTAAAAGACTGTTAAGACCTAAGGAATTTAAAGGGCTACCTCTCACATTACGCTGCTAATTCACAATGTTGTTTATTTCAGACACTAAAGCAGCATGCAGAAGCAGTGAGCATATCTTCAGATCCTGAAGATAGCAGCACGGGGAACTCCAATAACAATAATAATAGGCAACACTCCACCCCCACCCCTGCCCCTCGGGAAACTGTGGCCACACAGACGTCTGGCAATAGTGTACAGACTGCCCACGTGACTAATATCAAGTCCGTCAATAGTAATAGCAAGGTAAGTCAATTATTGGCAACGTCGCTTTTTTTTTCAAGGAAACGTTTAAATTTCAGGAAATTTAGAACATTTTAATGTAGGTAGAGTTAAAACATAGACCTTCACTTCGTTCGGTTAATAATATTTTGTATTTGTTTCGTTGAATATAGAGAGGAGTTTTTCACTTTTCCAGAATCACGTTCGTACAGTATCGTACCATACCTTACCTGACCGTAACGTACCGTACTGTATCGGGAGAGAAATGTTCCGCTCTCGACCAACATTTTGAGATTTTTGAGTTTCGTTTATGTTTTTAGTTTGATAACTATGCAAGTATGCAGCTAATAGGGAGCGCGCAGCGCGATCGTATTTTTATTATTTTCTACAAGTTTGGCCATGCCTTTTCTACGCCTGGGGATGAACTAGCGGGATTCCGGAGCGAAGCGACGGAATTCAGCTAGTAATTCAATAGAATCCAAATGAAGAATTAATTTAGTTGAAGTGGTTAAGAGGAGACCCACAAGCATCCATCCCCATCCCTTGGTATAATCCGATTAGATATGCTCTAATTCTAATGATTTCCAGTGTTTCTTTATTTGTAAAAGGTCTTTGATCGAATGACTCCAATAATTCGCACCATATCTAAATGTCACAATCAGCTCTCTCTCTCTCCCTCGACCTTCGACCTTTGAATCGTTCCAATGCCTTCCTTTAGTTTCTTTTCTATTTTATTTTCTCATTTAGGATTATCACCGCCTTTTCCTGTTCCCTTTTCAATTTCTTGTATTGTTTCTTTTGATAAAGGCGGTGCTGGAACATCATTAACTTTGTCAATTTTATCATTAACTCCGTTTCAATTTCAAGTTGCTCTGAGAAGCAGGCAACCAGGGTTGACAACAAAACCTTTATAATACCTACTATTGTCGGTTTCTATTTTATACATTTTTCCTTGTTTATAATGAGAACGCTTTGACATATTCTATCTTCCCGATGTAATCTAGGTCGTCATCATCCTTTTTATGGCCTTTTTTTTAGAATTAAAATATTTTCATGCCGTGACAAAAAGGTTGCGAAATGCAAAGTGTCTCGGGTTCAGATCTTGATGACGGCATTTTTTTCCTCTCCCTCCTCTCATTTAATGTGGTCCTAAAATAAACATTCCTTCATTCCTATGATCCCAATGTTATTTAGAGATATCCTACATGTTATTCCTAGTTCCTGCTTCTGGTAATAAATGTGCTGAACTCAACATGTGCTTCCTCTTGGCGTAACAAGTTACTAGGAAACTGTAAATGAACTGTCGGGTCTACAATGTCATGTTAAAGTGTTTGTTAATCTCTGAGAATGCTCGGAGACTGTACGGGTATAGCCTCTGAGCAGGCTTATAGGTTAACATGAACCTGTAGTGTAGACCCTAGGGTAAGCGTTTAGCCTACAATCTCATAGAGCCGTGTGGAAGATCTTCACCAACACACCACATTTTCTCCTCTTCATTTCTCGCGTCTAGGACTCGGGCAGGTCGAGTGATTCAAACTGTTCCTCAGTGCAGCGACCTGCCGCTATGGTGACCCCAGTACTGAAGAAGAAGCCCCTAGGAGATGTTAATAGCGCTTCCATACCTACACCCGCCCCTCGCTCCATACAACGCAGCACTTCCAATGCATCTCAGCAACATATCCCGGTCAAGCAGAAGAGCTTTGATATCAATATTAGTAAGTATTTAGAATACGGTGTGTGTGTGACACATCACACGGATTTTTATTATTATTACATCTTTTCTTTCGCATTTAATTTTAAACAAAACATGAAAGCTACGTTCCGTATGGTTGATTTTTGAACGGGTGACCGTCCGAGACGACACGACGTGTAGCAGGGTATGTTAGGGTTTACTTTGGCTTGTGAGGACAATTAAGGAGCTAGTTGAAATCCTAGTGAAGAGGTAAGGCATATAAGCCCTTGTTGAGATGATCTTGGTAGCAGTTTAAAGGCTGTAGTAGTGTAGCATTTATAAAAAGGAAGACTAGAGTAATTTGAAAGAAATTCAGAGCATACTCCATGAAGCTCATGCGGGGCCTTCCTCTTCCTGTACCTCCAATAGTTGGCGTAAGTAATGTGCTCTTGTATTGGTCGACTGTCATCATCCCTTCACAGTACTTCCTCATTATTATACATCCCTGTTTCCTGGTGACATCGCCTTTATAATACCTACTATTGTCGGTTTCTATTTTATACATTTTTCCTTGTTTATAATGAGAACGCTTTGACATATTCTATCTTCCCGATGTAATCTAGGTCGTCATCATCCTTTTTATGGCCTTTTTTTTAGAATTAAAATATTTTCATGCCGTGACAAAAAGGTTGCGAAATGCAAAGTGTCTCGGGTTCAGATCTTGATGACGGCATTTTTTTCCTCTCCCTCCTCTCATTTAATGTGGTCCTAAAATAAACATTCCTTCATTCCTATGATCCCAATGTTATTTAGAGATATCCTACATGTTATTCCTAGTTCCTGCTTCTGGTAATAAATGTGCTGAACTCAACATGTGCTTCCTCTTGGCGTAACAAGTTACTAGGAAACTGTAAATGAACTGTCGGGTCTACAATGTCATGTTAAAGTGTTTGTTAATCTCTGAGAATGCTCGGAGACTGTACGGGTATAGCCTCTGAGCAGGCTTATAGGTTAACATGAACCTGTAGTGTAGACCCTAGGGTAAGCGTTTAGCCTACAATCTCATAGAGCCGTGTGGAAGATCTTCACCAACACACCACATCAAGGCAAACGTTTACCAGGGAGAAATTCAGCAAAACTATCATGTGTTGGGAGTAAATTAATAATTAATGCATATCATTTTGTGTTACAGGTGTAGGGGGTGGCTATAGTTTGGGTCATGAGAATCGCTGTGGTAGTATGTCCCGCACACCTCGTCCGTCTCAAACCAAACCCACCTCTACCACTCAAATCTCTCGCTCCCAAAGTTTCGCTCAGGGTGGGGCCCCTACCCATCACAGGGGAGGGGACAGTTTAGTTCCATCTTCTCACAGGGGAGAGAGTGCGGTGTCTAGCTCCTATCATAGGGGAGAGAGAGAGGAAGAAGATTCCATGCATGAGAAGTACTTCCTGGGGGGAGGAGGAGGAGGGAAGAAATCCGTGGAGTCCACGCCTCAGGTCAGTAGTATAAAATTCATAATAAATATAAACTTGGTAAGTTTGGTATGATAATATTTTAGAAGTTTTCTCGGAGAAGATCAGCATAGGAGAAAGTGTCTGTATTGTAAAATGGTTTCACAGTTGAAAAATGAATGAATAAATCGATAATTTCTTCATTAGTTATAATTATTATGAACAACGGGTCGAACTTATTGCCAAGGATAATCTCTACCATTTAACCCTGATGAACAATTCACAAACAATCCTCCATATTTGCTATCATTGAATACTTATGTACTGTCACTAATACTAATAACTAATAACATTATATGTTTCGTCCATTTTCAGTCGCGACGGAAACACTTCACATCCAGTCAAAGCCAGGGCGCTGTCCCGCCCACCCCCTCCACCCCTGACTATGTCAACTTCAATACTCCACCCCCTCCCTCTTCCTATCACTCTCGCTCTTCCTCTAACTCATCCACTATGCAAACCACTGTACACCAAACCAAATCCATAGCTCCGCCACCTAATAGTTACCCCTACCAGAAGTCACCTAGTATAGCCAGTAGTAAACTAAGGTAAGTCAATAGGGGGGTGTTTTTTGATCCAATGGATTCAAGTATCTGGATTCCATGGATTTGAAAATCCCATTCATTGGACTTGGATTTTCAAAATACTTTTTTTTTTTTTTTTTTTTTTCAAATTAAACTTGATGGTGACATCGGGAGAGAGGAAATGTGTTTCTAAGTAATATATCACTTCTCTCCTTATAGCTTATAGGTACCTACTATAGACTTCTGATTAGGGGGCGAAATTACAGAGAGATTTTGGGGGGCTTCAAAATTTACCTCTCGGCATGTCTGAAAATTGAAGGAAATCCGGGTGACGGCCCTGCCTCAACTGTCTTATCCCTGTTTGTAATGACATTACTTATATCAGTTAAATAAATCATAGGTAGATAAATATAAATATGTTAAAATTTCATTGACGTTTGAATGGAAAGCAGAGATGTTATTTGATGACGGGAGTGGGGAGTCACTCATCTTATCTGATATGATCTAGCAGTGTGATTGATTTTATTGATAAACGCATACCTAAATATTTGTGAAGACCAAAAGTTGCTCTTTTCTGTATCTAAGTACATTTTCTTTGTTTAATTCGTTTTGCAAGTGAGTTATTGTATGAAATCGTATTCTCCGCTTTATTATTTCTTCTTCTAAGCAAGTTATCCCCGGTATCCCATTGTTCCTGTCGGATGGTCGGCTCAGCGTAGCAACGAAAACCCTCACAATAGGTACTTACTTGTATTTTAAGCAAATTTATGTCAAATTTCATCAAAATTGAACTAAGTTTTGATATTTATCATACTTATCATTATCAGGCAGCAAATAGATAAGCTCAATGCGAAATGGTGGAGTTGGATCAATGAGTCATAGAGATTACTACAAGATCATATTGGTTTATTGATGAAGTACTGAAGATTAGAGATTTGTAGGTAATTGTTAGATTGTTACGCTGCTTGTGTGTGTCATCTTGATCATTCATACACTGTTATCATGAGTGCTGTAGCAACTTGTATATGTTTGTTGTATTTTGCATGTTTCCATAGTCCATACTCAACATGTATGTTGTATTTTGTATGTTTTCAGGATGGAATGGGTGGAGATTATAGAGCCCAAGACTCAGGAGCATATGTACGCCAACCTGAGAACTGGCGAATGTGTTTGGGATCCTCCCCTAGGTGTTCCTGTGTAAGTATTCTTAACCTCTTCATTATCTAACACTCTATGTACCAATAGAGAACTTTATCAATGGTATGAGAGAAACGGGGGAAAAGTAGGAAAACCTTGGTTCTATTTTATCGAAATCACAATTCGTTTGGCCACCTGGACACCTATGTCCTCCCACACTCAAAGAGTGAAAGAACCAAGTTAAAATCGATCTGTAGAAAGTACAACTTATTCTAAATAATTGTCCAAACTTACGTTCAGAACGATCATTCCGAAGTTTCGAGATAAATTAAATTTCAGAAACAATGTTTCAGGAAAATTTTTCAAAAACAAATTATTTTATATTTGAGGCAATTCATCGAGAAGACGATGAATTGATGCTCATTGGTTGACTCAAGGTCACCTAAACTGAAGGTGCAGGGTCAATGATCAGCTTGGAAATCTTTCTGGATTATTCAACCTCGTTCTGCGTGCGCTTCTTTCTGGATTTTCGCTTGAATTGTTTCCGGATGTTTCGCCTTCATCCTAAATTCCTCGTTCTGCGGGCACCCTTAAGTAGAGCTCGTGTCCTGCTTTCCGTTCTGTTACACTCAAGGAACATTGCATTAAAATATTTTTCACATGATTAAATCTCTTGGACAGTAGAAGTGAATTTATTTAGAAATGAGAAAGCATTGTAAGGTGACAAAATCATTTTTTTGAACCGTGATATCCATCCACTAAAATTGTGAACAGACTCTCCAGCTTGACCTCAAGGTATTCATAATTTCCAATTGAATCTTTTCTTACCCCATTACTCTCTGTTTAGTTCCAGGCTAAAGGAATCTGGTCTGTCGAGTAGTGAAGATGAAGATCGCAGTAGTAGTCTGAGTCTGTCTTCTTCTCCTCCCACGGCGGCTACCCCTCCCCGGCGTGTTAGCAATATGAAACCCAGTCCCCTGGGTCTAGCCCCTACCCATCTCTCTGATACCAATCTAGATATAAGTAAGTGCAATATTTCATACACAAGTAGAAAGTAGGTAATCCTGACAAATCTTCTAATCTAAACTATTAATCCATTTTGTGTTCAAGTAGTTCCTGTTCTTTAATCATTGGGGCCACAAGCTGAGTATTCGGTTCAAGTTTTAAAAGGTTCGTTCTCGGAACGGATGGCTTTGTTCTCTCTTCGCTTAGACCTTGGCTCTTACAGTTCCCCTTAAGCCCATCAGATTGCTTCATCCGAGAGTTAAATCAGGTTTAAACTCAGATTGTGTCCCCGTTCTTTAAACTACATTTTTCCCAGTGAAACGATGTTTCCCACAATAACCCATTGTGTGTTCTGGTAGTCCCAAATAGTCCCCGTTCTTTAAAATTGTTAACGCCATACCTAATGGGTTAATCTGTATAGAACCCTCAAGGGTTAAATAACATATTATGATCAGGCATTCAGTTGAGTCGCAACGCGTTAACTTTTGATTCTGACATGCTAGCCTATCGGTTGCCCTGTATTGGTGTAAAATACGTCTGTGTCCCAAGTTACGCTACATCCCGAGCATGTTTTGTACACTTAGTGCTGTGTTTGACTCTATGTTCAAAATATACCCACAGTGTGTGTCCGAGGTTATGCTACGTAAACAGAAGAAGGCACATTGTGAAGCATAATACCTAGCGGTCAAACTTTCTTGACTTGGCGGGGCGGAGCGCTACC
Source organism: Diaphorina citri (assembly GCF_000475195.1). Taxonomy (NCBI): domain Eukaryota; kingdom Metazoa; phylum Arthropoda; class Insecta; order Hemiptera; family Psyllidae; genus Diaphorina; species Diaphorina citri. Next base: position 27,990 of record NW_007378675.1, read on the forward strand.
GCGCTCCTTAATACCAATACACAATAAATGTGTAGCCGAAGTAAATATACCCACAGTGTGTGTCCGAGGTTATGCTACGTAAACAGAAGAAGGCACATTGTGAAGCATAGTACCTAGCGGTCAAACTTTCTTGACTTGGCGGGGCGGAGCGCTACCGCGCTCCTTAATACCAATACACAATAAATGTGTAGCCGAAGTAACAAACTGTAGGTACAATAATTAAGTGTAAACATTAGAAGTGTTAACAGTCTATGATGGTGTGCACATTTTTAATCGATTTTATGATGGTAATATTAACGTTATGCGCTGTACCTATACCAATACACAATAAATGTGTAGCCGAAGTAACAAACTGTACAATAAGTAAGTGTAAACATTAGAAGTGTTAACAGTCTATGATGGTGTGCACATTTTTAATCGATTTTATGATGGTAATATTAACGTTATGCGCTTTCAAAATCGTGAAATGTTTAACTAAAAAATCTGGTGTGAACATCACACGACTTTCCTTATCCTATTGAATGATGCTTATTTGAGTGTTCTTTTACAATATCTCTAACCGTCATTGAATTGAAGCCCAATCTTATATTATAAAATCCCCGCTTGCGCGTGGCTGAGGCATGGCCGTATGCATAGAGGCATGGCCGTAGGTGACCGTAGCGTAACTTACCGTATCGTACCGCACCTGACTATACTTGACTGTACCTAATCGTATCTGACTGTTCCGTACCGTATCGTACTTGACCGTACCTGACTATGTCGTATCGTTCCGTACCTGAACGTACCGTATCGTACCATATAGTACAGGATCTGACCGTACTTGACTGTACCTGACCGTACCATATCGTACCGTACTTAACTGTACTTGAAACTTAAGGAATTTAAAGGGCTGCCTCTCACATTACGCTGCTAATTCACAATGTTGTTTATTTCAGACACTAAAGCAGCATGCAGAAGCAGTGAGCATATCTTCAGATCCTGAAGATAGCAGCACGGGGAACTCCAATAACAATAATAATAGGCAACACTCCACCCCCACCCCTGCCCCTCGGGAAACTGTGGCCACACAGACGTCTGGCAATAGTGTACAGACTGCCCACGTGACTAATATCAAGTCCGTCAATAGTAATAGCAAGGTAAGTCAATTATTGGCAACGTCGCTTTTTTTTTCAAGGAAACATTCAAATTTCAGGAAATTTAGAACATTTTAATGTAGGTAGAGTTAAAACATAGACCTTCACTTCGTTCGGTTAATAATATTTTGTATTTGTTTCGTTGAATATAGAGAGGAGTTTTTCACTTTTCCAGAATCACGTGAGTCCTACCAACAGCAAGTCTAGTTCCCATGGCAACGCAGGACCTCCCTCCCACCGTCCCCTTCCTCACCATAACAAGAATATGGTCACCTGCGAGACTCAAACCTCGCCCCTCTCACCTAGACGATCTCATCATCACCACCATCACCATCATCATAGTAGTAATAGTAGTCGAGGTCAAGTGTCATCCACTAGACGAGGCAGTCACCAAACTACTAAACCTACTCAATCTCAGGTGAGAAATACAGGTTTACTTTCAATCTCCATAGTAGGGAGGAGGAGGAGGAATTTTTAATAGATCAGTTGCGCTTACTTGCGTGATGTTTCAAAGTCATAGAGCAGGAAAAATGAGGACCAACGGAATTTTTCTTTTTCTTCTACGACTTCTAGGTGTCGTGCAAAGTCAGGCGATAGTGGAACGACGAAATTCGAGAAAAAATCGAATATATCCAGAAGTAGAATTTTAAGAGCTTTTTGATTCCGTGTAATCTGTTTTCCTACTTTTTGAGAGAAAAATGTAGTGAAATTTCCCCAAACTAGTGAAATCTCCCCAAATAATATTTACGGTGTAAAAAAAAAAAATAAAATAATAATAATAATAATAAAACAACTTCATCAATCTTCACAAATTTCACTCTGCTCACAGGAAAGGGTTGACTTGAAATTTGACACACCCCTTGTCGTGAAAGTCGCGATTTAAACATGACAGTGTTTGATAATTATTCATTTAAGATTTAAGTAATGGTTGCCAGGGAGTCTCGTTTATTGATGTTGGTTGCTAGGCAGGAATATTTTTGTTGCCTAGGAAAATGCTAATATTGATTTTTCAGTCTTTGAGAAAATTTAGTAGGAAAAGGAAGCCTAGTTATGAGAAGTCTAATTTTGGAGAAGTTTTTGACCGAACGAGAGTGAGGTCTATGTTTTAACTCGACCATTTTCCATTTGGTTTAGATATTTGTACAATATTTGTTTATTTGTTTGAATGTCTGTTCCGCTATAACTCCCGATTGCCTGGTCTGATTTTGATGAAATTAAACCTTCTTTTTACAATTTTATATTCAATGCCTCTTGTTCTTCGGTTCTGCCCCCAGGTTGTTACCGGTTCGGAGATCAGCTGACAGGTGAGGAAGGTGGTAGAGGAGGAGAAGGTTCCCTAGCATCTGAAGACGAGGATGGTCTAATGCTTTTTACAATTTTATATTCAATGCCTCTTGTTCTTCCGTTCTGCCCCCAGGTTGCTACCGGTTCGGAGATCAGCTGACAGGTGAGGAAGGTGGTAGAGGAGGAGAAGGTTCCCTAGCATCTGAAGACGAGGATGGTCTAATGCGGGGAGTAGGGGGTCTACGCGTGGAGTATGATAGCGATGAGTTTGCAGATGATGAAGCCATGTCTAACGCAGAGGAAGATAGCAGCTCACAGGAATATTTGGACGATGAACCCGCGGATTATTTACATGAAGAGTACGCGAGGCGATTCCATGCACCCGGCTCCCAGGCGTGGAACTATACTTCTGCAGGTAAGACCTATATTTTCCTAGTTGGTATTTTGGGTGGAAAATTGGTGAAAAAAAGAGAAGAAAAAAAATCCATTGTAAAAATAATAGAAGTAAAAAGAAAATATATATTAAATAATAATTCCTTTCCAAAGATCTTATGGGAAGGATAAAAAAAAAAGTTTCAGGGACTTCTAAATAAATGAATGAAATCCCCTCAAAAAATATCCACTTAAAAAAAAAAAAAAAGCTGACAAAAGCAACAATAAATAAAATTATTGATTTTATCTATCTATTTTTAGCCCGTCCTTCCTTTATTATTACGGTAGTAATTAAAAAAGGTATAAGGGGCGGGCTATTGTATTCGCTTCGGTGTAGTCTGTCTGTTGGGCAGTCTGTCTGTCCCCATAGAAGGACTTATCCAAACCTGGTCGACCTGGTTAATGATTAATAATAATAGTTAATTAGGTAGGTACATAGGTATTCTTTAACCACGATCGAATAAACTACGGGCTAAAAAATTCCCGGAGGGACGGGCCCAGCTTGTTTTTCAAATAATTCAATTGTCTTCAAATAATTCACTAGTTATACTTTTTTATTCTTCAGATGGAGGTAGAATGTGCGATTACACGGTTGTGGACGATGGTAGTGGTGCTTCCAGTCATTATTATAATACTACAGCTAGTCTGCTCCCTCCGCATAGAATGGGAGCTAGCAATCATCATCAATCATCCACAGGTAAGCAGCACGAGCACATAGCTTATTCACCTCTTTATCATGCTGTTAGTTGGACCTAATAATGGACTGTAGTATTATAGTATTTAAGCTCAACAATGTGTTTGACAAAGCAAGGGTTGAGTGTAAAGGGCATCCACTCGTAAAATTTTATAGCCAAAACCAAATGTCAGCCCAAGCAATCACCCTAGGGCTGATCTTACCATGCTGTTAGTTGGACCTAATAATGGACTGTAGTATTGTAGTATTTAAGCTCAACAATGTCAAACTAGTATTCAAGGTAAAGAAAAGCAAGGGTTGAGTGTAAAGGGCATCCACTCGTAAAATTTTATAGCCAAAACCAAATGTCAGCCCAAGCAATCACCCTAGGGCTGATAGAGAGGCTGACGAATAATGCCGACTGGGAGAGTAAACAAGCACAATTACTAACGCCGCACTTAGGGATTTCGTAAGAAAACATCCTCATTTGAATGTAACATAATGATATTTTGTGAATTTGTTGTATTGCAGGACCCCTGGGAATTCCTTTGGAAACTCAACATGCATCTCTCAAGAGAAAGAAAGAACCACCTCCTCCTCAATCTACTGCACTATACTCTCCTATCTTAGAAGCTAGATCTGAGGTAATAGGACTTGTAGACAATAGACTGTCTGGCTAGGGGATGTTAAACAGGGAGTAGCGTCTGGCTGTGGAACATGTTGAGATGATCTTGGTAGCAGTTTAAAGGCTGTAGTAGTGTAGCATTTATAAAAAGGAAGACTAGAGTAATTTGAAAGAAATTCAGACTGTGGAACTATAAACAGGGAGGAGAATAGCTAACCCTAACCAGTCTAGGAGTGTATGTAAACTAAGACTGGTCACATGGCGTGAAGAGATGCTATTATTTGACTCGAATTCATGTGTACCTGGTAACAATCATTGGAGTGGCTGTGGAACTAAAAACAGGGAGGAGAATAGCTAACCCTAACCAGTCTAGGAGGGTATGTAAACTAAGACTGGTCACATGGCGTGAAGAGATGCTATTATTTGACTCGAATTCATGTGTACCTGGTAACAATCATTGGAGTGATGGAGTGAACTAAACTCGAGGTGTGTAGGGACATCAGGATTCATTTTTTTTTTTTTTTTTAAGATGAGTGTTTCACCGTCGTTTTTATTTCGTAGCAATGAAACAACTGCTACCTACATTAGACGCATATAGTCTGTGTCGTAGCATGCCCATCCCGTAGTATGCCTCTCATCAGATGGGCGAGAAGAGACACAATACTTCCCATTTAGGTGCTGGGTCAACACGAGAACACCAGAAAGTAACCCGTTGAAATATTTGCAATCGAAAAACGAGTACAAACTTTTGTCGATGGTGGGATTCGAACCCGGGACCTTCTGCATGGCAAGTTTTGCAATCGAGAAACGAGTGCAAAAATTTGTCAAAGGTGGGATTCGAACCCGGGACCTTCTGCATGGCAAGCAAGCGCGTTACCACTGGGCTAACCGTGCCCCCTCATTCTGTCTGAATTCTATTTTTCAGCAACAAATGGCACGCCCCATGACCAAGGATCTACTCCTAGGATCAGGAGGAGGAGGGGAAAGATTCACTCCCCTCCCTTTAGACTCGGATGGTGGGGAAAGGATATACGAGAAGTATGCGCCTGACAATCTCAACATTCATAAGAAGGGTATCTTCAGGAAGAAGTTTACAGTGAAAGCTATGCTGTCCTGGTCTACGGTAAGTACCGAGACCCGTACGGGATTCCCAAAGGCCCAAACGCCCAAACTCTTTTATGCTGGGGATTACTATCTCGGGATTGAGATGAAACGAATATTCCATATACTTAATACCCAGGTTTAAACTAGCCTCGTGGTATCCTCTTAATGGGATAGTATATGGACTCACAGCTTTTCTCTGGAATAAACCTGAGTGTGCGGACTCTTTAGAGGTGCTGCATATGATCAGGCATTCAGTTGAGTCGCAACGCGTTAACTTTTGATTCTGACATGCTAGCCTATCGGTTGCCCTGTATTGGTGTAAAATAATAAAATTTGGTAGTCTTCTCATTGAGCTTAACAGTGACACATCTTGGTGTACGTGTGTACTTTTCCCTTCTTTCTCGCGGTACGGCTCCAACTAGGAGATTTGATTTTCACAACTAGTGAATTTTCTTGTACGCGATTTGTGAATATTAGTACAATTGTGAAAGCGTCTAGCTTTAAATTTATCGCTCTTTAATCTCGTCTAACTAAGACAAGTGTTGTCATTTTTACTGAGTGCCTGTGACTTTTACTTCTTGTAAATTTATTGGATTAATTTGGATTACCTACCTACCTATATCTCTTCAAATCTGAATCAAAGCGAATCTTGGAACTCAAAGCGGCAGTTTCTCTAGACAATGTTCAGGGTCTCATACCTACAGCCCGGTAATCTCTTTCCTTTAGATTTATCCTTAGGGTTGTATGTATGTGGGGGGTTAGATGGGGGCGAGTTTTTCTTGTTAGTATGATGCCAGCTGTTGATTCTATTCAAGGTAAGGACCTGTGTCACATACGTTTCTGTTTACAGCGCCTGTGGTGATACAGTCCGCTTATTTTCTATTCTTGTACAATTTGCTCTTGGGATATATATTATATATGTAAAACCAAACAAAAATATTATCTATTATGAACGATGTTTCCCTCATTAACCCATTATGTGATGTTGTGTCTCACAGGTATACCAAGTTCCCGACCGTGTTCCGAGTTACGAAAAATATTTTGTATTATGAACGATGTTTCCCTCATTAACCCATTATGTGATGTTGTGTCTCACAGGTATACCAAGTTCCCGACCGTGTTCCGAGTTACGAAAATGGTTTTTTTGGTTTTTTAAAAGATGAGTGTTTCATCGCCGTTTTTATTTCGTAGCGATGAAACAACTGCTACATTAGACGCTTGTGGTCTGTGTC
>NW_007378675.1:34482-79962 GCF_000475195.1 Diaphorina citri
TCCTATTATGAACGATGTTTCCCTCATTAACCCATTATGTGATGTTGTGTCTCACAGGTATACCAAGTTCCCGACCGTGTTCCGAGTTACGAAGTCACCCGAGTTCGGATCGAGTATCATCAGCTAGCGGTAAACATAATAATAATGATCGTAGTCCCCTATACACCAACACATGTCTGACGAGTAATGAAGGCCATCTTCTACCACTTCAGCAGTATATGCTGGAACAAGCCAAGCTCGCGGGTAAGTTTGGAAATCAGGGGGCCTATTCTACAAACAACTTCATCAATCTTCAATGACTTGGTTGGTACAATATTTTATTTCTCTTCCTCCAGGGAGAGTCTGCGTCGTGGCTGGGAGCTGATGGCTATCTGTCTGGCCTTCTTTCCTCCCTCCCCTCGTCTCCAGAGCTACCTCGACTCTTACATGAACAGACATCGTAATGACCACTACGATTTCCCAGAGGTAGGCAAGTGGCCTATACACATTCAAGTGAGCCACTATGCTACCGTGGCCTGTAAGCGACTGGAGAGGGGCGGGGTGGGGGGTAAGCGACAACCGAGGAAACCGTCCGTGGATGAAATCGACCAGGCTAGGGTGAGTAGAAACAATACAACAGTAGAGTAGAATATAATTTCATAGTAGAATAAAATTAGAAATGAAAATAACAATAGAGTGATTATTAGGGGGCGGATTATATGCACGAAAAAATGGCCCAAATATGTATGCAATATGCACCAAAAAATGGCCAATATATGCAAGAATAGACCAGAAAAGCCTAACCAGCCTAGCAAGCTGGCAATAGGTAATGTCGGGCTAAGATTGATGTCTTTTGCCATTCATATGAATATTCTGTGCCATCGGTGTGGAATTGTAGAGTGGTGGTGCTAACGTGAATTCGGAATCTTGGGAGGCAGATGTATTATGCTTCTCGAATTTTTTCCGCTTTTTCTCGAACTTCTTCTTCCATTTCTCCTTTTCCTCCACGTCTAACTCCTTCCATTCTGCCGACCAGAAAACTGCAAAAATATGCAATCATCTAGGTTCTCAAATACCTATGTGTCACAGAGGGTCACAGCATTTTCCAACCTCTAACTGATGTTCCCTTCATCTATCTTTTGATGAAATTATTGAAGAAAAGAAAAAAAACACCTATCCAATTTTTACTTTCTCCAATTTTTAATAAAGGAAGGACGGACTAAAAAGTAATGTTTGGCGACGCTTTTTGGTGGAAAAAGCGGTCAAGCGTACAGGGGATTTTAGGGGACTTTTGATCCATGATTCAGGGTCACATACCGAAGCTTTTGGCGAAGAGAAACCTTTGTTACTAATTTTTCCGAAGTCAAAGTCTAACACCTATCCAATTTTTACTTTCTCCAATTTTTAATAAAGGAAGGACGGACTAAAAAGTAATGTTTGGCAACGCTTTTTGGCGGAAAAAGCGGTCAAGCGTACAGGGGATTTTAGGGGACGACTTTTGATCCATGATTCAGGGTCACATACCGAAGCTTTTGGCGAAGAGAAACCTTTGTTACTAATTTTTCCGAAGTCAAAGTCTAATTTTACTGGACTATAAATAACCTAAGTAAAACAGTATTTACAAAGGAAGTCAAAATAAATAAATTCATCAACGGTGTGTGGTCTCGAATCTTAACATGTTTGTAATGTTAATATGAAATGGTTCTCGTATTTCAGCTCCAAATATTCCGACCCAGTATGTTCGGGTCTACTCTGGCTGAAGTAATGTCTCTACAGAGGGACAAGTTCCCTCATCATCGGTTACCGTGGATACAGACCACGCTATCCGAACAGGTGCTCAGACTAGGAGGCAAACAGACTGAGGGTATCTTCCGGTAAGTCTACACAGATAAAGCGCTCCTAGAGGCCCAATATTTAATAGGAACATTTCTTTTATCTGCTGAACATTTGTTCCAAAATTCATGACAACCCCTTTCGGGAGTTGTGGAGAAACTAACAAAGTTTTTTTGATAAGAGATTCCCACTTCTTGTTTTTCCCTACTTCTTTCATGGTCGGGTCCGGAAAGGTGAATAAACTAGTGATTTGATACAAGACATTATTATGATATTTGAAGCCATTACTGTGAATAAAATTACCTATTTTTTGAATGAAATTGAAAACCCTGAAGTTCCTCTCTGTGTGTGAGTTTCATGAGTAATCATACCCCTTCAGGAGAACACCTCAGAACAGTAGAACAATCTAACCCAACCTCAAACAACACACAACGCTTCCACTCCCCCCTCCCTCTTGTTGTTGTAGTAGTCATTGCCCAAGTCAAACGGAATCAAACCCCTTCTGTAGTTGGTAGTCCAAAGAATTCTGCCACATAACCCCTTCCCTCTCGTTACAGGGTGTATCATATCTCATTTTTCTCTCATTATACAGGGTGTCTGCGGACATGGACGAAGTGACGTGTCTCAAGTTACAACTGGACCGATGGGATCTACCCCAGTCCCCCTTACTGGATGCCCACACCCCCGCCTCCCTACTCAAACTCTGGTATCGAGAACTGTACGAACCTCTCATACCGGACACCCTGTATGGGGAGTGTGTTCTGCATTGTGAGTCACCCAGTAAAGTTCTCAACCTGGTGGAGAGACTGCCTGAACTGAAGTTAGACGTGGAGGAAAAGGAGAAATGGAAGAAGAAGTTCGAGAAGAAGCCGAAAAAATTCGAGAAGCATAATGCATCTGCCTCCCAAGATTCCGAATTCACGTTAGCACCACCACTCTACAATTCCACACCGATGGCATTATGAATATTCTGTGCCATCGGTGTGGAATTGTAGAGTGGTGGTGCTAACGTGAATTCGGAATCTTGGGAGGCAGATGCATTATGCTTCTCGAATTTTTTCCGCTTTTTCTCGAACTTCTTCTTCCATTTCTCCTTTTCCTCCACGTCTAACTCCTTCCATTCTGCCCACTTCAGTCGTTATTTTAAGACCGGTTTTGTGTTAAGCTACGCCGGTTCGCGTCACCTGTGTTAAGCCAATAAATGGATGAGTGACTTAAACATTTTATTGGGAATAAAGGGAGAACGGGTTCTAGTCTTGATTTTAAATCATTACATGAAAGTAAAATCGAAAAATCAAATCAAGAATAATAATAAACTGAATATTAAAGTAGGTACATAGGTACTGATTTTCTCTAATCACGATCGAATAAACTACGGGCTAAAAAATTCCCGGAGGGACGGGCCCAGCTTGTTACCCATTTGCAACTGCTCCATTTTAATAATTTAACGTTTAAAGTTCAAACAAACTAAATATACCCGTTATAATGTTTGAGTGATTCAACTGATTTAACAAGCAAGTTAACCTGTTCTGTTCTTATTGTCCCCAGATGTTTGCCAAACCTGAGGTTGTCCAGCAAACCAAGATGGATGCCAATAATCTCGCCATGGTAATGGCACCTAATTGTCTTCGATGTACTTCAGCAGATCCTAGGATTATATTTGATAATGCCAGGAAGGAGATGGCATTCATGAGAACTCTTATTCAACATTTGGACACATCCTTTATTGAGGACGAGAGAGTGTTTTAAATTACTCCAGCCTAGTGTCTTCTCAAGATGGAGGTAGATCCCACTAAAGATGTGTAAAGAGTGAGTGAGTTGTAATAAAAACTAACAACTCGGTCAATGATTTAGTTAATCATATCCCAACTCCCCCTACCTCCATACCTCTAGGGCTAGGGAGTTGATGAGTGAGCCACATGTTTTAGGATCTGACTCATTGACTCCGTAGTCCAATGAAAAGAGTAGATCTTTTTATAACTCACTGTTTCCACATCTTTAGTTTCTACTCATAGCTCTCTACAGCAGCGCCTAGTGGACTTACAAACTAACAACTCGGTCAATGATTTAGTTAATCATATCCCAACTCCCCCTACCTCCTATAGGTACCTCTAGGGCTAGGGAGTTGATGAGTGAGCCACATGTTTTAGGATCTGACTCATTGACTCCGTAGTCCGATGAAAAGAGTAGATCTTTTTATAACTCACTGTTTCCACATCTTTAGTTTCTACTCATAGCTCTCTACAGCAGCGCCTAGTGGACTTAATTCAAAATGTAAGGTAATTGTTTTTTATACCTTTAATTCCCATGTGGAAACTTTTTTGGAGGATAGATTTAAAAAAATCTTTTCGTTTTTTAACGAATATGACTTTGGAAATATTGGCGGCCAAAATGAAGGTTGTATCCCGTAGGGTTCTTTTTCTGAGTGAGTTCTACAGTTCACTGAACGCCTGAACTGAACAGACTAGTCCTATGTTATCTTATACATTTCCTACAAGTAAGTTTCATTTAATAATTGCCATATAAATAGGCTTCTTTTGCATGCCGCGCGGCAAATGCAGTCCAAGTGGGAATAGAATAGAATAGAATTTTATTGATCATGAAAATACATATAAATTGTACATGGATCAACGTTAAACAATGAGTGAAAAAAAGACAATAATGAATCATTTTACATCTTTTTATAATATAAAGTACATGTCTGAATGATCTAATGTGGATCCTGATTAATGAAAGCTGCAAAAAATTCGCTTACAGAGTAAAAGCAGTTGATCTTCAAAATGGTGGTGCAAATTTTGTCCAGAAAACCATAAAGCCAAAAAAACTGGTTTTTGGGGGGATTTTTTTCACATTTTCTCACACAAATGAGCTCTGATCTCGAAATTTGTCGCGACGACCTATGAACTAGCTCTCTGGCCTTGATGGCACCTCGTGGTATCCTCTTAATGGGATAATATATGGACTCACAGCTTTTCTCTGGAATAAACCTGAGTGTGCGGACTCTTTAGAGGTGCTACAGGTGAATTTCAGAGAAACTGAAGAGGGTGATATGTATAATTGTATATACCATAGAATAGAATGACATAGAATAGAATACCCAGGTCAACCTCGGAATGAACTCAGTCCTGAGACAATCCACAGCGGTAAAACTCGACCTTCATTGAACGGCCTGTATGTTGTGAACATAATATACACAGTATCTAACATTTCCCTATGTTGTTATTGTCAGGATCCAATCAGTCAACCCATGACCGTACTAGAAGACAAAACTCTCAAGAAAGAAGCTCGGGAATTATTCAAACTTGTTCAGATCTACATGGGAGATAGGAAAACGAAAGTAGGCATGTCTCTGAACTCTGTGGCTTTGGAGATTTGTACTCTGGGTTACACGAAACCTGCACTCCGTGATGAATTGTACATACAGATATGTAAACAGACATCGGAGAATCCTAGGAGGTGAGTAGTACATGCTGGAGGTACCGGGTTCCATTGGAGGATAGCAGCTCGGGCAGGAGAAAAAATACTGGTCACAATAGATCTACGAGGACGAGGTCACAATAGATCTACGAGTGTTAATTGCAAACTCTCTCGGGAGAGGAGCAACCAGTCCCATAATAGGATAGAATAGAATACCCAGGTTAACCTCGGAATGAACTCAGTCCTGAGACAATCCACAGTGGTAAAACTCGATCTTCATCGAACGGTGCTAAAACTCGACCTTCATTGAACGGCCTGTATGTTGTGAACATAATATACACAGTATCTAACATTTCCCTATGTTGTTATTGTCAGGATCCAATCAGTCAACCCATGACCGTACTAGAAGACAAAACCCTCAAGAAAGAAGCTCGGGAATTATTCAAACTTGTTCAGATCTACATGGGAGATAGGAAAACCAAAGTAGGCATGTCTCTGAACTCTGTGGCTTTGGAGATTTGTACTCTGGGCTACACGAAACCTGCACTCCGTGATGAATTGTACATACAGATATGTAAACAGACATCGGAGAATCCTAGAAGGTGAGTAGTACATGCTGGAGGTGCCGGGTTCCATTTATTTTTCAACTAGGGCAAACACACACACAGACACACACATTCATTTTTATATATTAGATTTGAAGAGGTTTCATAGAGGGAACTGTAATTGCAGACTGTCTGACAGACGAAGTTTGTTCTTTATTCTACTCCCAGTTCTTCTTGTTCAGTGGTTCGTTTTGTTGATAGAGTAAGGTCATTGAAGACTCTTTCTGTATTATGTCCTATGAGAATACCTATAATAACTACGCTCTATTTTTGAAAGTTGGTTTCTATTGACTGGTTCCTTTCTAAGTATTTGGAGATCTGATGACTTGGTGGGTTCCAACTAGGACACACACACACACATTCATTTTTAGTCCGTCCTTCCTTTATTATTACAATAGTAATAAAAAGGTATAAGGGACGGACCACACACACAAGGTTCCATTTATTTTTCAACTTGGGCAAACACACACACACACACACACACACACACACAGACACACACATTCATTTTTATATATTAGATTTGAAGAGGTTTCATAGAGGGAACTGTAACTGCAGACTGTCTGACAGACTAAGTTTGTTCTTTATTCTACTCCCAGTTCTTGTTCAGTGGTTCGTTTCTGTTGATAGAGTAAGATCATTGAAGACTCTTTCTGTATTATGTCCTATGAAAATACCTATAATAACTACGCTCTATTTTTGAAAGTTGGTTTCTATTGACTGGTCTGTCCTGCTTCATCTTTTCCTCCTACTCCCCACTATCGTTTACACTCAAAGCTACACTTTTCTTCTATACTCAATTTATTGTAATTGTCATCTTTAGCTTTATTTGAGTGATGACATGGTTAAATTCGGTGGGAATGGAGAGTTGACTATTGATTGACACCATTTTATCATTAGCAGCCGTTGAATGCTCAATAAACAAGATGGTGACCCTGGGGAGTTGGTGTTGTTCGTCGAGCCTTTTAAGTTGTAGTTGTTGGTGTTGTTCGTCGAGCCATGGTTGGATAGCTCTCGACTAAGGGCCTCTAGTTTCTCTTTGGGGACACCTACCACTCGGAGCCGAGAGGCCCTCCTTAGCTCTGATGACTTTCTGTACATCGATACCTTTACTATATCGGTTTTCGTTTTGTATGCCCCCATCCTGGCCTTGTCCTCAATTATGATATCTCTCCATTCCTGCATTTCTTTTGAGGCGTCTGAGGTACTTTACTAGTGTTCATCCTTAACATGAACAACTACAATCTTCCTTCGGTTGTGAAATGCTAATGCTGCGATCTCTGGCAAATCCGCACTACTTGGTGCACTCAAATTGTATTTAAAAAAAAAAACTAATAATTAGATAATAATATAAATAAGTACTAACTGAACAAAAACAATATCTAATAAATAAAAATAAAAATCCGCTTTATGATTATTAACATAAGGTAAAAGAGTGTTTACCGTATTTATTATTAAATACAACTTGGACCTAACTTTCACAGCCCATATAATCACACACACACACACACACACACACACACACACACATACATATAAATTGTACCACACACACAACACGTGGATTTTTTTTGTCTCATCTAAATTGAAAATTCGTGAGAGATTGTTCAGCCTTGGTTGTTTTTCTAGAATTATTCGATAATTGTTGAAAAAAGATTCAACATTGTGCTTGTTAAATGATGTGGCTCTAGCAAGACTGCATCCTTCTGGTGATCTCAAACTCAAATCATTTCTTGTCAAGAAGGACTTTTGTTGTCCTCTTTTCACGAAAAAATGGCTTGATGAAATTTTTTGTGGTTGTTGAGAAGAGTACTGAGGGTGACATAGGCTATTTAAATTTGAACTCGTGGCACTGGGGACATCAAAGGTGCATACACGTAAACCTAACCCATTTCGTCTATGTACTCAATTTCACAGGCATCGACTTATGTGTAGCGGTCGATCTCTAGAGCAGCGGTTCCCAAACTTTTTTTTTACGCGGCCCCTTCTTCCAATTGTGAACTCTCTGCGGCCCCTTTACTATATTTTATGTGATCTCCCCGGGGGCCGTGAAGTGCCGCGGACCTCAGTTTGGGAATCACTGCTCTAGAGAGGATACTCCGTTGGTTAACAATCCGTGTAAATTTCGTGCTTTCCTCTTAACTCAACCATGACCTAAGTTTTCATCATGGCTATCGTGGCATTTTATCAGAAAATCCGAAACTGGATAGTGTATGTGCAGTACGGTGCAATATGTATAACGTAGTAATGTTGTAATTTCTCCCACCTATTTAAAACTATTGTTTCCTTTTTTATGCAAAAGGTAAAATTATAGACGAATTTTATAACCATAACAATCTCCAAGTTTTGTCATGTCGTCAGCTTTAAGCCAGGACCTTTGAGTTTCCTTTATGGTTATGAGGAAACTCAAAAATTTTCAATAGCCTTTCTTTTTTGCAATCCATTTTCATGTTCTGCTTTATTTAGTCTGATAACTGTAGGTCAATTTTCAGCTCGGTTTTCATAATGTGGGCAGGTATTTCCTTTTTTCTTCTTTTATTGTTATTAATTGAATTTCTTATTGAGTTTCTGTTATCATAAGCCTTGGGATCGTGCACATTACGGCCAGGTTGAAATTGAAAGAACATGTCTTGTATCCCATTAGTTAAAGGATTACGGACCTGTTATTAGCATTGTATGGAATAGTGAACATCACAAGTGTGGAGGTACAAAACGTATCATACCCATGTAAAATATTTTATTCCCCCAATCCATATTAACTAGGTATTCCATACAATGGTGTAACAGGTAACAGGGTACAGTACTTCACCTAATACTTAAATTTAGAAGAAAAAAAAATGTTCTTTTTTTTATTATTTATTATATTATTTTTATACACTCGAGAATTTTTCGCTTTTTTGTTTAGTTTGTTAATTTTTTTTTTATGTTTTTGTTTGTTTTCGTTTTTCTCTATCCCCCCCTCTGTCAACTTAAATCTTTGACTGATGAAATGTTGATAACAGGAAGACAACAGGCTCTAAATATTTGATGTTAGCTTTGATTTTTGAACCCTTGGTTTATTTTTCAAAAAGATAACTATTTAAGCTCACTCAACCTGAGAGGAGCTGAGAAAAGCTAGCAGCACAAGTGATAGCAAATGATTGCTTAGAAAATAATCAAACAGTCCTAACTGTGTATCAACATTTCACAAGTTAAATATTTATAAGATTTAAAATACGCCCCCACCCCCTTAATTTTTGTATTCTTTGAGCGCTAGTCTTTATATTAATAATATTTGTTCACTATGATGAAGTATAATGTACAAACAACCAATATATGCGATTATATTATCAAGCCATCTTGTTTTCATTTGTCAAATATTTCAAGTGCAGCACACACAGTACATATGTGATTGAACGAACAAAAAGAGTTCCAAGTTTGAGAGTTGAAATTCACAAAACTATCTACCTACTAATAATCAAATAAATGTAAAGAAGAAAAACAGAACAAGTAGGTACATACAAGTCATCGATTATTTTTTAATTTAATTTATTAATTTATATTCAGTGATTAAATCAACCTAGTTTTAATTTAAACCCAATTCAGATAACTAAAAAGAAATTGTTTGAAAATAATAGGCGTGAATCACATTATTTTATAGAAGACAGTATAAGCTCGCATGGGTTGAAATCCATCTGGATAAAAACATAGTTTACATTTGCTCTGAGAACATTTCACAAACATAGATAAACAGGAACTTTATGGGTGGAACTTTATGGGTGAAGTGAGAAAATTAAACTTGGAAGACCCGATTTCACTATCACCATTGACTAGTTGAAATCATCATTAATATAGATCAATTAAAATATATTAAGTAAATTAAAATAGAGAATCTCTCTTAACTGGAGGCTATTCCATAAAAAATATTTGTGAAATGTCTTACGTAAAGTTGCTTGATTAACTACATAGAACCCAAATGTTCTCAGATATGAAGTCCTCTATCTTAATATTTACTTGAATTGGTCAGAAGTAACAATGACATTGGGCCTTTATTAAGCTGACAAAGCTGATGAAGAAGTAGAAACCTTATATCAAGATCTACAAAGTCTCCTAAGAACAACGAAGCCACAAGACGTAACTATCATCATGGGCGACTTCAATGCCAAAGTGGGGAGGGAAGCAGTGGATGGATGTACGGGAAATTTTGGACTTAGTGACAGGAACGAACGAGGAGATAGATTAATAGAGTTTTGTCATTTGTCATGAATACAATTAAACTACCAAAACGAAGATTATACACCTGGAAGTCACCACGTCACCAGCCGATGGATATAACAACAGAATTGTAAGAAATCCAGTGTTGCTAGGAAGTTTTGACCAAATATCCATTTTTTCCCACTCGGCTCAAGAAATATCCCACTGAAAATCCCACTTCCATTGAGCACATTAATGCGACTTGGGGCTTACTGCTGGGGTAAAGGGACTATTCAAAATTCAATCCTATTTGGGCAGTATAAAATAGTCATTAATTATTATTTGAGCTCCTAAACCCAACCTATGTATGTCCTCTAATCTGACTACCTATAATTATAAAAATTGAAAATTAATGTTCCAGCCACATAAATAGCAAGAAAACAAAAAGCATTTTATGTATGAGTAAAAAAAGGCTTTTTTTTCTATTTATTCATTCTTTTGTAGTCTCAGTATTTATCTTCCTCGGGAACATCATTTTCTATATTATTGATTATTGTACATCTTGGCATTGTAAAGTGACATCATGTTATCAGTAATAGGGAATGTATTGTCTTTTGAACTATAAGAATACTTAATGAAGTGTTTGAATGTGTCTACAAAACTATCTGTTTCCATCTAACCTGAAGGATTAGCTAGACCAAGAGTGTTGTACGGTGCACCATGGAGCATATGAGCTTTAAAATGCATTCGAGGAAAAATCATGACTGGTGGAAGAATATTTCCATCTGTTCTCACAGTGAAGCATGTCGTTACCAAAGTGCCCCTTTCTTGGGACTTAAACTTGGATACAGCTCTCATGTTCTTTGGAGCAATGGCACGTGGATTTTTCTGAACTGTCAATGTTTTTGTCTCATCTAAATTGAAAATTCGTGAGAGATTGTTCAGCCTTGGTTCTTTTTCTAGAATTATTCGATAATTGTTGAAAAAAGATTCAACATTGTGCTTGTCAAATGATGTGGCTCTAGCAAGACTGCATCCTTCTGGTGATCTCAAACTCAAATTATTTCTTGT
This sequence comes from Diaphorina citri, assembly GCF_000475195.1. Classification (NCBI taxonomy): domain Eukaryota; kingdom Metazoa; phylum Arthropoda; class Insecta; order Hemiptera; family Psyllidae; genus Diaphorina; species Diaphorina citri. The sequence continues at coordinate 45,561 of NW_007378675.1, forward strand.
CAAGAAGGACTTTTGTTGTCCTCTTTTCACGAAAAAACGGCTTGATGAAATTTTTTGTGCTTGTAGAGAAGAGTACTGAGGGTGACATAGGCTATTTAAATTTGAACTCGTGGCACTGGGGACATCAAAGGTACATACACGTAAACATAACCCATTTCGTCTATGTACTCAATTTCGTTCCCAAACTTTTTTTTTTCCTTCTTCCAATTGTGAACTCTCCGCGGCCCCTTTACTACCTATATTTTATGTGATCTCCCCGGGGGCCGTGAAGTGCCGCGGACCTCAGTTTGGGAATCACTGCTCTAGAGAGGATACTCCGTTGGTTAACAATCCGTGTAAATTTCGTGCTTTCCTCTTAACTCAACCATGACCTAAGTTTTCATCATGGCTATCGTGGCATTTTATCAGAAAATCCGAAACTGGATAGTGTATGTGCAGTACGGTGCAATATGTATAACGTAGTAATGTTGTAATTTCTCCCACCTATTTAAAACTATTGTTTCCTTTTTTATGCAAAAGGTAAAATTATAGACGAATTTTATAACCATAACAATCTCCAAGTTTTGTCATGTCGTCAGCTTTAAGCCAGGACCTTTGAGTTTCCTTTATGGTTATGAGGAAACTCAAAAATTTTCAATAGCCTTTCTTTTTTGCAATCCATTTTCATGTTCTGCTTTATTTAGTCTGATAACTGTAGGTCAATTTTCAGCTCGGTTTTCATAATGTGGGCAGGTATTTCCTTTTTTCTTCTTTTATTGTTATTAATTGAATTTCTTATTGAGTTTCTGTTATCATAAGCCTTGGGATCGTGCACATTACGGCCAGGTTGAAATTGAAAGAACATGTCTTGTATCCCGAAGCGGAAAAAATTCGAGAAGCATAATGCATCTGCCTCCCAAGATTCCGAATTCACGTTAACACCACCACTCTACAATTCCACACCGATGGCACATAATATTCATAAGAATGGCAAAAGACATCAATCTTAGCCCGACATTCACGAAATAAAAATCTAGATATTCATGGAACATCTAATCTAATCTAATATTTCACCTTTATTAAAAAGAAACATTAATTTGGAATGTAGAGACTTGGGGACACTATACATAACATGAGGTTAAAATACATGTTTCACACAAGTCTAGAACATTGAGATACACAGAGATACATGACAGTCATTTGGGAATTTCCCACGTAAATTTATAAATTAAATTAAGATGTACCCTTGAAGTTCCATCTTTATTAAAAAGAAACATTTACTTGGAATGTAGAGACTTGGGGACACTATACATAACATGAGGTTAAAATACATGTTTCACACAAGTCTAGAATATTGAGATACACAGAGATACATGACAGTCATTTGGGAATTTCCCACGTAAATTTATAAATTAAATTAAGATGTACCCTTGAAGTTCCAGACTTTTGTTAACACACTAGAAAAATATACATGGAAATGGAAAAGATTTTGATAACTAGAGAATTAGAATAGTAACAGCTAAGGTCCGGGGCTAAAATTCCATGATGAAATCCATGTTAAAGTTCTGAGCATACTTGGCTACCATTCGGACACACAAGCAGACACTGAATAGTCCAACATTTATTTCATCATGAGACTGTAGACCTGGGGTGAGTAGATATAACTAGAGAATTAGAATAGTAACAGCTAAGGTCCGGGGCTAAAATTCCAAGATGAAATCCATGTTAAAGTTCTGAGTATACTTGGCTACCATTCGGACACACAAGCAGACACTGAATAGTCCAACATTTATTTCATCATGAGACTGTAGACCTGGGGTGAGTAGAGTATAAATGCAGTCACTCTCACAAAGAAAATTCATAGCTGTTTCCTCTTGGAGGAAGAAAAATTAAAACTCATGATTGTATTAGCCGTCACCTGTTGTATATGGTATTGTATTACCATTACCAGTGATAGTTACATAACCGTCTCTCAAGACCCTATAAACTAATTAAATTAAATGATGTAGCAATTTAGGTAAGTGTTACATTTAGGAACTTCACTCATAAAGTCTTATACTAATGCAAATGATAAATATTATATTATTATAACACTTGTACAACCAGCTATAAGTAAGTTACATATATGAACTTCACCTGTTGTACAACTTGCAGTAAACTATGTGGACTTCATCTGTTGAACTAGTGCAAGTGGTAAGTTATATGGTGTACATGGCACAGAATATTCATATGAATGGCAAAAGACATCAATCTTAGCCCGACATTCACGAAATAAAAATCTAGATATTCATGGAACATCTAATCTAATCTAATATTTCATTTAGTAATTTTATCAAACTTAGCCATTGCCTGTCCTAAGCCAGGATGAGAAAGGAGGAAGGATAAAGGAGTAACACCTTTTAAAAAAACCAGGGTTCAGCTGGCCCGGTAATTTACTTCAGTGTATTAGGAGTCCCAGTTTGAAATACAATATTGTTCCCTACAACGCCGCCAACGTTACTACGGTTACTGAAGAGGAACTGGAAGTAGACAAGTTCCCTAAATCGGCGCTAGCATTTTTCAAGCTGAAAACTGGACAGTCGAAGGCAGAATGGAAGGAGTTAGACGTGGAGGAAAAGGAGAAATGGAAGAAGAAGTTCGAGAAGAAGCGGAAAAAATTCGAGAAGCATAATGCATCTGCCTCCCAAGATTCCGAATTCACGTTAACACCACCACTCTACAATTCCACACCGATGGCACAGAATATTCATAAGAATGGCAAAAGACATCAATCTTAGCCCGACATTCACGAAATAAAAATCTAGATATTCATGGAACATCTAATCTAATCTAATATTTCATTTAGTAATTTTATCAAACTTAGCCATTGCCTGTCCTAAGCCAGGATGAGAAAGGAGGAAGGATAAAGGAGTAACACCTTTTAAAAAAACCAGGGTTCAGCTGGCCCGGTTGATAGCACCCTGTAAGGGCTCCTTGACAGGGTTACAGTTGAAAACCGGCCAATGGCTGAAAGGGCGGAAGAGAATCTACAAGGAATCCAACGACCTGACAGGCAGAAGAGCCAACAACTGGTGTAGGGCAGCAGCAACATCAGTATCAGGCGGAGGCTGAAAATGAATGACGTTGGAAAGGTTTCGTACTGGAGACATGCAAGCAGAGCTGAGTCAGCGGTATGGTTGTATCACTGCGATGTGGAAGGAGACGGAAGACCCACCGCATAATTATTCCGAGAAAAAATCATTATGGCTGGAAAAAAATTATACAATGGCCCCTAGTTCCCGGCAGACCTTAGATGGTCGGGGGGTGCGAAGAATCTCCGGTTCAGCCATGAAGATTGCTACTTGGAATGTCCGAAGTTTGTATGCGCCTGGTAAACTAGAAAATACACTAAAAGAAATGGAGAGAACGAACATCAATTTACTTGGCATCAGTGACACCCAATGGATTGGATCAGGCAGCAAAGTAGTGGGTGAAAACGGAAATGTGATCTATTACATTACTCTAGCATCCAGTGGTGTTTTCCTCTTGTCTAGTAAACCATCAAGCTGTCAAATGGGTGGACAAGGAAGCAGTATTAATATTATTTAGGTACCTACTAGTAATTTTTTGAACTGTAGAACTTGCTAAAAATAATTATTATAAAACAATCTGGAGCTACCATAGGCAAGATTATTCACCTACCTTCTCAGCTTGTGGCACAGTTCTGGGGAATCCATCAAGTAGGAATCCATTTTGACACTCGGGTTTATCCAGATTATTACTAATCAAATCTACCACTAGCTCATCACTGACCAGCTTCCCTGAAAATGAAAAATAAAGAGGTGAGTTTACAACAATAGATAACAAGTGGTTGTTATTACATTGATTTATATGCCCATTAAATCTTTTGTACCTAGAACTAAATAAACATTAGAAATTCCACGATAACCTACATGCACAGGGAATTAATTTGGTGGATGAACTATTGATACCTAGGCTTCTTACTCCTGAAAATGAAAAATAAAGAGGTGAGTTTACAACAATAGATAACAAGTGGTTGTTTTTACATTGATTTATATGCCCATTAAATCTTTTGTACGTAAAACTAAATAAACATTAGAAATTCCACGATAACCTACATGCACAGGGAATTAATTTGGTGGATGAACTATTGATACCTAGGCTTCTTACCGGCATCCATGGTTTCTTTCAACTTCTTGCCGAGATTGGACCCAGACGACACTTCAGCTCGTAACATATCCCCCGTTGATAAGTGGCATACACAATATTTCTTGGCAAAGAGAGGGGCCTGAAAAATGAGTCAAAAATGTATTTTTAATGATGCATAGAATATTCAAACAAAGTGAGAGTAACATGACAATTTCCCTTAAATTTATCTTCCGACTTCTTATTCTACCATTGAGACTGATCTATACTACAGTCAGAAATGATAAATGGATCTACCAGAGTCAACGCCTAGGTAGGTACTATTGGGTTTAGTCACTTTCTCTTCCTTTACTTACCTGAGTTCCCTTGCCGGAACCTGGAGGTCCAAGTAAGATGGCATTGCAAAGTGAGAGTAACATGACAATTTCCCTAAAATTTATCTTCCTACTTCTTATTCTACCATTGAGACTGATCTATACTACAGTCAGCAATGATAAATGGATCTACCAGAGTCAACGCCTAGGTACTATTGGGTTTAGTCACTTTCTCTTCCTTTACTTACCTGAGTTCCCTTGCCGGAACCTGGAGGTCCAAGTAAGATGGCATTGACTCCAGTGCTCTCATGAGATTCTTTAGGTAGAGGATAAGCTAGAGGGGCCATACTGAAGTAGAACAAACTAAACCAACACAAATGTCCAAGGATCAAGATTTCATAGCTCAACTTTTCACCTTTTATCACCTTAGAAATTTCAAGTTTTTGGTGATTTGTGATTCCAGTTTTTTAACTTTTTTGTTATCATTCAAGGAGGTGACAGCGTACTGGATAAGTGAACTTATGTATGGGAATAATGCAGCGTATACTGCACATTGCATATCTCAATGTAAAATTTCAGGCGACCACAAAAAAATATAGTTTTCAACACAATCTGATATTATAGAGGTTAGAGGTTGAATGTACGGCACCAGTTCCAAATGAATAAAATTACTGAAGTGAAGTTAGGCAACGTTGTGCGTGGTTAGTATCCGGATGGGTGGGTGACTATCTCGCAATCACGTGCTGCTGGTACCTAGTGCTGTATCGTACGGTATTCGATTACCTATGTGACTTTTACGGCTGGACCAATCAGATTCAGCTTTGGACGTAAACACTTGCTCCACAAAGCGAAATCCTACAATCTCATTGGTTCAGCCATGTTTTGTTTCACATAATGTAATATCATAGGTACTGGTTTTTCCAGGGTCTACTCGGGTAGGAATGGGGTGTAAAATCCCCGTCCCTCGCCGGACCACATTTTTACTTTCCTTATCCTATAGGAAGGAAAGTAATGTAATCGGGTCAAAAATTTCGATGGTCAGTTTATAGTGTCAAAACACGTTTTGAGGTCCCTAGAGCCTAAATCCAAAGTTTCAACCATTGGTCCGTGTGTCTGTCTGTAAACAAAATATCTCGAGAACGGTAAGAGTAGAGACTTGAAATTTGGTATGTAGCTGTCAAATGTGACAAGGATGCGACACGAAACTTTTGGTTAAGATCGGTGCAACAATTGGCGGCATTTTACCGCTTTTTGGTGGTTTTCGTTGTAATTTAACAATATATCGGGAACGGTAAGAGCTAGAGACTTGAAATTTGGTATGTAGTTTACAAAAATGTGACAAGGGTGCAACTCAAAATGTTTGGTTGAGATAGGTGCTGCGGTTGGCGGTATATTGACCGCTTTTTGGCGGTTTTTGACCTTTTTTTTGGCAGTTTTCAGCTACCTATACCGACTAAATTGTTAGAGATATTGTAAAAGTTTGGCTATAAGAACAAGAACACCCAAAATAAGCGGAATAAGTGCATCAGCCAGTTATCAGGGTGGATAAAAACTAAGGTCCAAATAGCAATTATACGGGCAGTGTCCCTGAGGCTGCGAGGGACCCGGTACAAGGCCAGAAGTTTGAACTTGGAAGATGGAGCAGGGGTTCCCTAGTGTGATGTGATCTGTTTACGTTTTCCCCCAAGTTCACAAGATTCTCAGCGTTAATAACAGTGAAAAATCGCGTACAATCTGTGTGATTTCTATTATTGCAGGCATTTTTTCTACTTTTAAAAGTTCATTTTCTGCTCTTTTAGCACATTTCCTACTAACTCAAGTGTCTTCTCTACTCATTCGAACATACCTATTTTCTACTCTTGCTTGCTGTTTTTGTTCTGAACCGTTTTTTTCTCTTCTAAATTAAAAACGGAGTACTTAGTTAACTGTTAACTTCCTCTATCTCCGAACTTGTGTCTCGTGTGCCATTTAACTTGCAAAGATTCTTATCCTACTGACTGGTGTAGTTGTAAAATATGAAATAAATTGGAATCGTTGCTAAATGGAACTGTTTTTTTTTTTTCCTTTTTTTTTCATTCCAAATGACTGCAGAGATGTTCTCAGAAGCATGTTGACTCTACTATATTGCTACATATAACTATCTTCATGTTGACTGTGCTATCTATATCTTCAGGACTTCAGCACTAAACTAAACAGCTTTTCCTTTTCACGACGTTAGTACTTATCTCTATTAATTATCTACTGAATAGAAGTGAACAAACGGAGTGAGTTCTGTGTTTCAACTCCACGTTTTTACTTTCCTTATCCTATAGGAAGGAAAGTAATGTAATCGGGTCAAATTTTCGATGGTCAGTTTTTAGTGCCAAAACACGTTTTGAGTTCTCCAGAGCCTAAATACAAAGTTTCAGCCATTGGTCCGTGTGTCTGTCTGTCCTTCCGTCTGTATGCCTGTCCTTCTGTCTGTCTGTCTGTAAACAAAATATCTCGACAACGGTAAGAGCTAGAGAAATGAAGTTTGGTATGTAACTATCAAGTGTGACAAGGATGCGACACGAAACTTTTGGTTAAGATCGGTGCAACTCTGGGCGGCATTTTGATCGCTTTTTGGCGGTTTTCAGCTATACCGACTAAACGGTTAGAGATATTGTAAAAGTTAGGGTAGAAGATTACCCAAGTAAGCATCATTCAATAGGTTAAGGAAAGTCGTGTGATGTTCACACCAGATTTTTTGCATTTAGTTTGTTTGTAAATCTCATTGTCTGTTTGTTCCACGATAACTCTGGGACGGTTTGTCCGATTCTGGTAAAATTTGCCATCCAACAAGCTTGACACAGGAAATTCGCTCATTAAGTGAACTGACGGGGCCTTCGGGGTACGGGTACCGGAGCTTTCCCTAGTCTAAGAGTTAACTGAACGACTAATAACCTCATTAATGTAGCACGTTAACAGAACATCTCAGTTTATTAAATGGAGTTGGAACATAACACCTAAAGTTCTAAAAAGCCTCTAAAAGTTTTCTGGTTCTTAAGCATCAGCCACAGAACATAAAAGCCAGCTGTTCTCCTAATCCCAAGAATTAATTAGAACATTGGCCTTCAAGTTGAAAGTAGCAGTTAGCAACATGCTACTTCATAGTACATAGCAAAATGCTACTCATATGTAATGTCAAGTTGAAATATGAAGAAGAGAGAGGGACTGTAAATAGTTATATTCCCTGCGTTTCCTGTAAAATCTGTAAATGAAGGAGGGATTTCCTTCTCTCCCTGTGTAGGGAGGGATTCCTGTAAATGAGGAGAGGGAGAGGTAGAGGCTCTCCTATATATACAGGATGATTCAAAAGTCCCTCCTAATACCTCTTGTAGGTCCCTTCTTGTAGGATTCTTCAATTCTTCTCCTGACCCCTCTAGTAGGATTTCTGACACACCCTGTACAGGAAGGAACTCCCACCCCACTGTGGTAAGACTAACTACTCATACGTGCAGTAACTAAGGGTATACAATTATTATTATCATATATGTTAGGGTGCAACGCCGGATTCACGCAAAAAAGGGGGGGAAGAAGCACGTTTACAAAATGAATCAACCCCGAAATTCAGAGTAGATTAAATGGGGGAAAATAAGCAAAGAAAAATAGTTTCGCCCACAGAATGATCTAAGGTCGAGTTTTAGCACCGTGAAATGCCTCAGGATTGAACTCAATCCTGGGTAAGGGTGAACCTGGGTATCAAGTACAATTATTATAGGGAAATCCTCGTTTCATCTCAATCCTGAGATGAAACAAAAGCAATGTATGAATTAGAACAAGCTGGGTCCGTCCCTCCGGGAATTTTTTGTGCATATGATCGCGCTTCGCGCTCCCTTTTTTACGGTAGCGCTGCGCACTCCCGGGGCTTCGCGGTTGTGCATGCGGTCGCGCTTCGCGCTCCTTTGTTTACGGTTAAGAAAAAATTCACGTTTTTTGACATAAATGACCTCAAATCTTGAAATTTGTCGCGACGATCTTTCCCGAATTTGAGCATTTTGGAATAGATCACTGTGTGAATTCGGCGTCCGAGCCTAACATACATACGAAAGCAGAAGTGCAGAAAGGGTCTCATTTTACACGGCTTGAGATATTTAAGTTTTTCAAGTGGGACATAACATAAACCTTTCAAACTTTTCCTCGATAAAAACAAACAGTCCTCCCCACCTTCCCCTCTCCTTGTCCTCCCCCTCTCTCTTCCTGCTTCCTATCTCTCCTTCTTTCCCTCGCTAAAGATTCATGCTGTTGAAAAGATGAAATTAATTTTTTTACGACTCCTGGTGAAAAGCGGGCAGCGAGCAGTTTTGGGGCGTTTTAGTTTTGGGAATTGTACTTAATATCGAGTTAATGAGCAGAACAGTAGCAGTATTGTGAACATGCCCGTCTGGTACCCTTGGGGTAGAGGTGCTTTCATGGAACGAATGAAGTGAGGCCTGAGACTTGAGCTGTGTCCACACGCCGCGCCGTCGATCGACAAGGTGACTCTATGTTGTCGAAGCAGTATACGATTTCAATCGACATTATTATTATTATTTGAATGTTCTCATTTATTTTTAAATGGTATTTAACAGATACATCTATGGGCTAACAAAGCAAACATAGATGTCATGTGTTAAGCTTGAATGTTCGTACCAAATGTATTCCCCGAAGCCCGAACACCAAATTCGAAGTCTTCCCATTAGGTATTATACTACTGAGGTTGGTAAACTTATAGAGAAATCAGCCATCTTGAATCTTTTTTTTTAACATTTATTTTAAGAGGGGACTAACATCTTAGGTCTTTGCCCCTCTGAAAATAACGCTCATCTTGAATCTTAATCGTAGCCAATCGCAAGTATCGTAATGTTGAGCCCGGAGTGAAGTACCTATATTTATTCTCTGCCACGTGCCACTTAATATCGAATCTCTCAGGCAAAAGTTTCAGGAAAGTAAATCGTAAATACAGAAATGTATTAGGAGTAGATTGAATTGTTTTCTCTCTTTGATTGAATCTAACTACTATGTACTTTGTACTTATGCTCTAACAGTGAACTGCTGAACTCAGGACAAACTAAAGGAAAAATCGTCCACTTAAAACTTGGACCTCGGTTCGTTCGGTATAAATTATTTTAACTCTCCAGGTTTGCTACCAAGGCAGGTTCAAATGGAATGAAAGGAGTTTGACTTGCAGAGTTCTAGTTCTTTTTCATTTTGTATTCCTAACCAATTCGCCGCTACTTTCCATCATACTCAGCCCTTGCAAAAGCCTACGGCCTTAATTAGCTGTGATGGAATTCTCTCTCTCCATTCAGTTCCAGCTTGTTTACAGCTTTTTATTTTATTTTGAAAACTTTTTTCCCTCAAAAAGGAGTAAAGCAATCATCTTCAGTACTCTGATAACTCACTACACCAAGATATTGGAAATTGTCGTGTTCTTGCTATCTTGGTAAGAAGTTTCACACCTTAGATTTTATAAAACCCGAGTCCCACTTTACGTTCAAGTTATGCTCCAGTCACAATAAGTTCATTGAACGGTCAAATCTGTAAGGCTCGTTTCACACGTATACAATTCGTTTTGATTTTCGGTCCATTCCGATAGGTGTGAATCGAGTTTTAATTCGGACAGAAATGAACCGAAAACGAACCAATTTGCTAATCTCTTACAGCAGGTAGCTATAGGTGGGTATTATACTTTACTGTGTTCATTTCAAAGGCTTGTTTGAGTAGAAGTTGAAATCAAAGGAAACAATTGCAGGAGAGAAGTGGGAAGAACGAATAAGGATGGAGGGGAAGGAGAAGAAGGATAAGGATGACAACGAGAGGAAGAGGAGGAGAACAAAAGCAAGAGGAACAAAAGCAAGAGCGCGACTGTAAACAAGGAAGCGCGCAGCGCGACCCTATGATCAACCCCACGAAGCCCCGGGAGCGTGCAACGCGACCGTAAACAAGGGAGCGCGAAGCGTGACCATATTATGCACAACCTCGCGAGGCCCCGGGAGCGCGCAGCGCGACCGTATACGCGACCTCCCGAGCACGCAGTGCGAGAAATAATAAGAAACTGATTATTAAACAAAGTATGTAGGTACATGGGTACTAATTTTCTTCAACCACGATCGAGTAAACTACGGGCAAAAAAATTCCCGGAGGGACGGGCCCAGCTTGTTATTGAGGTAAATACGTAAATATACATACATGGGTTTGAGTAACAATATGCAAAATGCATATAGGAAGCCATTCATTCAATATTGAGACATTTTCGAATGATATGAGTTATAGACATCAGGATCACCGACTTCTGAGCATATCCATTCTCCAATCTATTTTTCTGTATTCATCAGTCCCACATTTCTTTCAGACCATCGCTGTTATTTCTGTGGAGGTAAGAGCTAGAGACTTGAAATTTGGTATGTAGATGTCAAGTGTGACAAGGATGCGACACGAAACTTTTGGTTAAGATCGGTGCAACAATTGGCGGCATTTTATACCGCTTTTTGGTGGTTTTCGGTGTAATTTAACAATATTTCGGGAACGGTATGAGCTAGAGACTTGAAATTTCGTATGTAGTTTACAAATGTGACAAGGGTGCAACTCAAAATGTTTGGTTGAGATAGGTGCTGCGGTTGGCGGTATATTGACCGCTTTTTGGCGGTTTTCAGCTATACCGACTAAATTGTTAGAGATATTGTTAAAGTTTGGCTATAAGAACAAGAACACCCAAAATAAGCGTCATTCAATAGGATGAGGAAAGTCGTGTGATGTTCACACCAGATTTTTGTTAAAAGCGACGCGACGTTAACCCCATGTAACATAACTTCCTAGATTGGTGAATTTTCAATCTTTTACATCAGGATAAAATCCGCCCCGGGCGGGAATCGAACCCGCGGCCTAGCGCTTACAAAGCAGATGCACTACCAACTAAGCTAACTAGGCTGGCTATACTGTGACTTGAACGGCTGATGTGAATACTCCCATTTAATCGGCAGTAAGAAGATTCAATTTGGATTCGACTTGACCTACCCTAGTGAGATTCTGGCTTTTCGCAAAAAAATATCAATAGGTGAACACAAGACACATAATACCTGCCTCGGTGGCGTAGTGGTCAAGACGCTCGTTCAGGAATGCTTAAATGTTTGACCCCAGGGGAACATTTATGTATGTAGGAGTAGAACATCACTGCTAGGATTTTGTTGATTCTATTCGGTTTGTCAGTCCTGATTCATTAGAGTGGTACGCACATTTGTGTTGAGTGTCTCCTATAAACCCATTCCTTATTTTTTGTAGGTACTGGGAAAAATCGGAAAATCCCGAAATTCCAAACCGTTCCCGAGATATTGACGTTTTTTAGTCCCCCAATAGAAATACACGGGGAACACGCTTTGAGGCCAGCAAAACTTTTCCTGTGTTTAATGTTTTCTCTCGCTTTTAGTTTTCAGTTTTCATTTCTTCGAGACAAGACTCAGGGACGATATAAGTTCTCAGGGGCGAAGCCCCGGGAGCGCGAAGCGCGACCTAATGCACACCACGCGAAGTCCCGGGAGCGCGCAGCGCGACCGTAAACAAGGGAGCGCGAAGCGCGACCACATGCACAACCCCGCGAACCCTCGGGAGCGCGCAGCGCGACCGTAAACCATCTTTTACAGGCAATCAGATTGTTTAATTAAATCGTTTTTAATCTCAGATTGTAAAATAATTTTCAAGATCTTCTGCTAGAAGTGTAGGTACCTATGTACCTACCTATACAGATAGGCGTTAAAATAACCTGCCTTACCTACACGTACCTATCCATCATTAGAAACCATCCTTTCTCTTAAAAATAAATGGAGGGAATTAGAGAGACGCCTTTAATGTTAAATTAAGGAGAAAATTGTGTTTGCATAAAAAAAAGCTCCTGAAAATACCGCAAGCTTGAGACAAAAATATTAGAAACTCGTGTTCTAGCAAATGAGTTGGGGATTATTGTTGGGTCTTGGTCTGGGTAGAGAAACTAATACCCTACCGCCTATCCTATACCTATAATCTTTTACAGGCAATCAGATTGTTTAATTAAATCGTTTTTAATCTCAGATTGTAAAATAATTTTCAAGATCTTCTGCTAGAAGTGTACCTACCTACCTATACAGATAGGCGTTAAAATAACCTGCCTTACCTATCCATCATCAGAAACCATCCTTTCTCTTAAAAATAAATGGAGGGAATTAGAGAGACGCTTTAATGTTAAATTAAGGAGAAAATTGTGTTTGCATAAAAAAAAAGCTCCTGAAAATACCGCAAGCTTGAGACAAAAATATTAGAAACGCGTGTTCTAGCAAATGAGTTGGGGATTATTGTTGGGTCCTGGTCTGGGTAGAGAAACTAATACCTACCCTACCGCCTATCCTATATATACATAGGTACTTGAAGTAAATACTGCGGGAGCAATGATTTTCTCATTTAGAAAATTCCCAAATTTTAAACCCTTCTTTGTAATAATACCTAACAGTCTTGAGTGGAAGTGGAAGGTTAACGTTATAACGTCTAGAGCGTTCTCTTCCACCTGACCTTTAAGCCTGGTACCTACCTACATAGGTACTCTAAGAATTTTTCTTACTATCAGAGCGAATTAGTTCTGTTTGTGTGAGCATGATGAAACTGTGTGATTGATTCGACTTGATCATAATATTTGGTTGTAAGGAATATCATAGTGTGCGTATGCATACCAGGCTTTAGAACTTTAGAGCTACAGTAAGTTGCTGATATTAGGTATCTACATAAATGAGGATGAAATTTAAAAAACCTATTTCTGAGAAACTGGGATTCCTTCTGAAAATAGAAACCCTTCCGTTGCCAAGCGAGCGTCTTGAATTCTACGCCACCAAGGCAAATTAACGTATTTAATATATTAGGAAGGTATTAGTTTGAATGAAAGTTGGACAGGTTGGCACGATGTGATGGACGGGATGGTAGGTACTTATATCTACGTACGTATACCTAATTGATAGACAACAATATAATGTATTCATTCCTTAGGCTAGGAGATAGGAATAGAATATTATACACTAACGTGACGTGAGATTTTCAAAAGCGGAAGAAATAAATCCATATACTCATATAGGATTATAAGTACAGCCAATCTGTTGGTGGTCTTACAATCCAGGTTGAATTATTATTTTGCATTTTCAGTAATCTCATAATCTGTAAGTGGGAAAGTCAGTGAGATTATCTTCGATCATAATTTCTGGAATGTAATTAATTTGTGTGGATATTTTGAATGATTTTTTTTCTTTTTTTTTTTCACTAAATTAAACAGAGGCAGCTTTTTACACATCATGCATGGATGGAACAAGCTGGGCCCGTCCCTCCAGGAATTTTTTAGCCCGTAGTATATTCGATCGAGGTTAAAGAAAATCAGTACCTATGTACCTAATATGTTTAATATTCAGTTCACTATTATTATTGATTTGATTTTACTTTCATGTACTAATTAAATTAAATGATGTAGCAATTTAGGTAAGTGTTACATTTAGGAACTTCACTCATAAAGTCTTATACTAATGCAAATGATAAATTGTACAACCAGCTATAAGTAAGTTACGTCCATTTTCATGTTCTGCTTTATTTAGTCTGATAACTGTAGGTCAATTTTCAGCTCGGTTTTCATAATGTGGGCAGGTATTTCCTTTTCTCTTCTTTCATTGTTATTAATTTGTAAGTTACATATATGAACTTCACCTGTTGTACAACTTGCAGTAAACTATGTGGACTTCATCTGTTGAACTAGTGCAAGTGGTAAGTTATATGGTGTAGTACTAGTAATAGAATCAGTTGTAGCACTACTTGATCTTAGGGTTAGATGAAGAGAACTTGGTCTTTACGTTGCTTGGTGCAATTTTGAAATACTCGGTCTATCATGTTGAACACTTCCCGAGAAGATTTGGCTGCGTCCACTTGGTAATGAAGGCCTGAAATATTGAGACAGGACTTTAATTAGGACTTGTTACCTTTAGATAGGACAAAATTATTACACCCTAATTAGGGAAAATTAGTGGTTTGGTGGAAGAGCTCATGTAAGTGAGAACCCTGTCACTTAGAGCCCAAAAAAACCCTGTGGGTTATTAGCAGTAGGGTAAGAGCCTGGGGAGAGATGTTATTAGGTACTTGGCAAACATTGAATAACCAGAAAGCAAGATTTACAATCAAATTTCATGATCTTTTTTTCTTTTTGGATCTTGAGACTTCCAACATGGAAAGCGTGTTACAAACTCACCTTTCTTCTGATAGTAATCAACTAATGGTGTGGTTTGCTTATGATAAGATTCAAGACGTTTCTTCAAAGCTTCTGCATTATCATCAGATCTCTTTATCAGGGGTTCTCCAGTAACCTGAAATGAAAAGCACATACTTACTTACTTTCCGTGTCCAGAAACAAACTTGAACATCAGATCTTTTATTGTGTGTACTTAGTACTTATAGGCAAACAAGAGCTATGAACCAGTCTTGTTCATAGTATGAACCAGTACACATTCATAAGTATACAATAAAATAGCCATTTAGCCCGTTCTCCCTTTATTCCCAATATAATGTTTAAGTCACCCATCCATTTATTGGCCTTGCTCGGCGTAGCTTAACATAGGTGAGGCCAAAATCGGTCTTAAATTATCGATTGAAGTGTTATCTAAAACTTTCTCGCTTTGAGTTCATAGGCCGTCGCGACAAATTTCAAGATCAGAGCTCATTTGTGTGAGAAAATGTGAAAAAAATCCCCCGAAAACCAGTTTTTTTTGGCTTTATGGTTCTCTGGACAAAATTTGCACCATTTGCACCACCAATTTCGTGTTCCTGGTAAAAAGACCTTTAATTTGATATACATATATGTAGGTCGAACAGGTTTGGATAAGTCCTTCTATGGGGACAGACAGACACACAGACAGACAGACAGACGACACCGAAGCGAATACAATAGTCCGTCCACTATACCTTTTATTATTACTATTGTAATTTAATAAAGGAAGGACGGACTAAAAACGTACCTAAAATCGTCTAGTAGCAGTGTGGATTTTTACAAGAAGAATAAATATTGTCACTTTCGAAACAACATCGCCCAATAACCAATAACCATTCAGCTAACTTTTCAGAAAAATCAAGATTTTCTTCGTTTTAACTTTTCAAAAACCTTTTTGTAGGGTAAGGGGTGAAATATTTTTTGTTAGCAAATGTAAGATTATAGAGCACTGAAAATTCAACCTGATAAACTGTCAAAACCTGGGGCCCGGGCCCCTCACATATTAAAAAGAAAAAGGTCGTTGGGTAGATTTGTTACTTCAGTGTGGATATAATACTTATATCGGGCAGTGTCCCTGAGGCTGCGAGGGACCCGGTACAAGGCCAGAAGTTTGAACTTGGAAGATGGAGCAGGGGTTCCCTAGTGTGATGTGATCTGTTTACGTTTTCCCCCAAGTTCACAAGATTCTCAGCGTTAATAACAGTGAAAAATCGCGTACAATCTGTGTGTATATATATAAATAAAATAAATAGCGACTTCCGTGGTCTTAAGTGTATGATGATCACAATAAATTGTGTGTGATCTGTTTACGTTTTCCCCCAAGTTCACAAGATTCTCAGCGTTAATAACAGTGAAAAATCGCGTACAATCTGTGTGTATATATACTTAACTATCATAATGTTTTATCAACCTTTAGCTTTTTTTGTAAACCTTGAATGTACCCCTTGGCCAGATATACGAGTATTATTATTCTCATATATTTTCCTATCCTATTACGAAAATCCAATCCCAGAGGCACCTCTACATCAGAACTACTGCTTTGGTTATAGCGAATTAGTTCTGTTTGTGTGAGTATGATGAAACTGTGTGATTGATTCGACTTGATCATAATATTTGGTTGTAAGGAATATCATAGTGTGCGTATGCTTTAGAACTTTAGAGCTACAGTAAGTTGCTGATATTAGGTATCTACATAAATGAGGATGAAATTTAAAAAAACCTATTTCTGAGAAACTGGGATTCCTTCTGAAAATAGAAACCCTTCCGTTACCAAGCGAGCGTCTTGAATTCTACGCCACCAAGGCAAATAATTAACGTATTTAATATGTTAGGAAGGTATTATAGTTTGTATGAAAGTTGGACAGGTTGGCACGATGTGATGGACGGGATGGTAGGTAGGTACTTATATCTACGTATACCTAATTGATAGACAACATAATGGATTCATTTCTTAGGCTAGGAGATAGGAATAGAATATTATACACTAACGTGACGTGAGACTTTCAAAAGCGGAAGAAATAAATCCATATAGGATTACACGTATATGTAGGTACAGCCAATCTGTTGGTGGTCTTACAATCCAGATTTTTCTTTTTCTTCTACGACTTCTAGATCCCGAAATAAATCGATTTAAAAAATACCGGTAAATCGTGAACTTTGACGTCACGGCATACGCTCCCGTAGGCGAAGACGTCACATCAAATATCCCGAGCAAAGCTCCCTTTGACCTCAGATTTGGATTTTTCCCAACTTTTTACATAGGAATCGACCATTTATTTATAATTTTTACCCATTTGCAACTCCTCCATATGTTAACAGTAAAAAAATTCATTGTTCTCTCAAGTATGAATTGCACACTCATCTTGTTACAGCTATACACCTCAGATTTGGATTTTTTCCAACTTTTTACATAGGAATCGACCATTTATTTATAATTTTTACCCATTTGCAACTGCTCCATTATTATGTTAACAGTAAAAAAAATCATTGTTCTCTCAAGTATGAATTGCACAGTCATCTTGTTACAGCTATAACTAGAACTCATATCTCTTGCCATTTTGTTACAGCTGTTGATGCATACCTGTACCTAATAATAGCGCCTGGTACGCTGTATTGTCACATTGCTAATAATATGCATATACCTACATATATGATAATATGCATAACTATGATCACCGAGAAGGTATTATGCATATTTTAAATGGTAAATACGGGGAATTGTATGCTCAAATGCTTACAGGATGCGACAAAACAAACTGCTATGTCAGTGGTGTAGGTAGCGGACAAGATGCTCGCCTGGTATTAAAGAGGAGGCCGCAGGTTCGATTTCAGTCGAGGTTTGTCCGGTCTCTCAAGTTTTTCCCATCATACTGAAGTAGAACAAACTAAACCAACACAAATGTCCAAGGATCAAGATTTCATAGCTCAACTTTTCACCTTTTATCACCTTAGAATCTTAGAAATTTCAAGTTTTTGGTGATTTGTGATTCCAGTTTTTTACTTTTTTGTTATCATTCAAGGAGGTGACAGAGTACTGGATAAGTGAACTTATGTATGGGAATAATGCAGCGTATATTGCACATTGCATATCTCAATGTGAAATTTCAGGCGACCACAAAAAAAATATAGTTTTCAACACAATCTGATATAGAGGTTGAATGCACGGCACCAGTTCCAAATGAATTACTGAAGTGAAGTTAGGCAACCTTGTGCGTGGTTAGTATCCGGATGGGTGGGTGACTATCTCGCAATTTCCAGGGTCTACTCGGGTAGGAATGGGGTGTAAAATCCCCGTCCCTCACCGGACCACATTTTTACTTTCCTTATCCTATACCTCTTGCCATTTTGTTACAGCTGTTGATGCATACCTGTACCTAATAATAGCGCCTGGTACGCTGTATTGTCACATTGCTAATAATATGTATATACCTACATAAATATGATAATATGCATAACTATGATCACCGAGAAGGTATGCATATTTTAAATGGTAAATACGGGGAACTGTATGCTCAAATGCTCACAGGATGCGACAAAACAAACTGCTATGTCAGTGGTGTAGCGGACAAGATGCTCACCTGGTATTAAAGAGGAGGCCGCAGGTTCGATTTCAGTCGAGGTTTGTCCGGTCTCTCAAGTTTCTTCGGTCTTAAAAGTAACTATGTACCTACTAAGTAGGTAGGTATATGGTATACCTAGAATAAGTAGAAGAAGAAGAAGAAGAAGAAGAAGAAGAAGAAGAAGAAGAAGAAGAAGAAGAAGAGAGAAAGAGTAAAAGAAGAAGAAAGTCTTGTCAGAAGGTAACATTGAACCAAATCAAAACTCCCAAGTTAGGTATGTAGCTGGTTTCATTCGCCTTGTGTTTACTCTTGTTCAGCCAAGTGTAGCACTGCAACACAAACAGTGAAGTGAAGATTGACTAAGACAGAAACATAGAAGACACTTCACTTCACGTATGAAGAGAAATTAAAAACTTGCGCAAGTTTTTGAGTAAATTACGATTCGTGTCTCTGCGAGTTTACATAAAGTTAATTCTAATGCAAACTACACTTGAGTTGGAAAAAGCTCTCTTTATAACACAAGTAGGTAGATCTTGCTTATGCCTACAAACACACAAGACATTTTTAATTTTTCTACAGGGTTCTTGTGTGTTTCAATTTAAGAAATTCTTGTGAAAAAAAAAACTACCTATACCTAGTTGGTATTAGGTAACAGTACCTAGGTATTTAAAAAAAAATAGAACAAAAAATAATGAAATTAGTTTTCGCAGTTTAGCGTTGATACACTTCGATAGAGTTGAGTAGGTAGAGGTACCTACCTCTTAGGTACAACAAAATGTATATTGTCCACTAATTACTTATGTTGCATATTGCATACTCAAACAAATTGACGGCATTTATACAAATTTCACCAGAAAATCTCGCACTATTATTGAAGTATCTTTGATACCTAGACCGTTTACGTAGTAGGGACTAAGGATGCATATTGCATAGGTTCCTAATGATACGTCGCAAGTGTGGCTGGTATCTTAGCGGGTAACATAACAATCTAGACATCTCACTACTTCTTCCTGATTCCGACTAAGACCTTGTTCTTGAAAAAAAAATAGACTGGAAAAATGGGAAAAGTCAGGGAATTTGTTTTTTTTTTTTTTTTTTGGGTAAACCCCCTTTTAAAATTTTTTTTTTTTTTTTTTTTTTTTTTTACCACGAGCCCAACTCATTCAGCCAGCATTGGAAGGTAGCGTGCTTGCCTTGTAAGCGCTAGGTCGTGGGTTTGATTCCCACCATAGACAAACCTTATTCCATCTGGGCTTGGAGGTTACTCAGAGGAGCCTGTATAACACAAGATATATTCCTGTGCTTACCTGAAGATTTTCATGTAAGGAAGAGAAAAGTTTCGCACTTGTATAAATTAAAAGTTACTTTATTTTTATTTGGGATTAGGATTTTAACATTTGAAATAAACTACAAACTTTGTCTCTCACAATTTCTTTATGTCTTCTCTCTTCAGTTGAAATTTCTTCTTGCTTCATGTCTAGAAATAGAAACACGATTTCATTAAATTTCAAAGTCAATGAGCAATATTTTTATTGAATGAAGTAAGGCCTTTTTGAAGATTATGATGCGTAGGTAGGTACTTCTTATTTATTGGTTGGCAACTTATTTCAACATTATTAGGTATTATGTCTTTCTGAAGAGCATAGGTACCACCAGGAAGGTAGGTAGAGGTGCCTCTAGGAAATAGAAGAAATACCTACAGTTCCGTACTTACTTAATAATAATAGAAATAGAAACACGATTTCATTAAATTTCAAAGTCAATGAGCAATATTTTTATTGAATGAAGTAAGGCCTTTTTGAAGATTATGATACGTAGTAGGTAGGTAGGTACTTCTTATTTATTGGTTGGCAACTTATTTCAACATTATTAGGTATAATGTCTTTCTGAAGAGTATAGGTACCATCAGGAAGGTAGGTACAGGTGCCTCTAGGAAATAGAAGAAATACCTAGGTACAGTCCCGTACTTACTTAATAATAAAGGAAGGACGGGCTGTTATCTTACTAAATAAAATGAAAGAAATAGGTATCAGCGCAAAGCAGACGCGATCTTGCGTACATTGCCTCCTGAGAGAACATTATGTTAAGCAACGTTGAACATGGTGTGGGTACCTTGATGGATGTATTAAGGTAGTTCGTAGCTACAGACGATCAAACACACAAGTCCGTAGTGGTCACTGCTCACGTTTTGCATGCTGAAGACCTGGGATAGATTTCTGGTGAAGATTTTGTTTCAAATGATGAATATTGCGGCCCACTTAGCCTTGTGAGGAAAATGAGTTGCAGTATGGTGGACGAACAAAAAAAAAAAAAAAAAAAATGTTTGGCGAGCAAAGCGGTAGGTACGAGCTGCAAGCTTGTGTAAGAAAATTTACAGTTTTCAATTAATTTTTGTTCTTTTTAGCGTGGAAGCAATAAAGTACCATGAATTATTAATCACATCTTCTCGCCATTACACCTTTAGCTTGTTCTCACTTCTCTAGGGCGAGATTTTTTTCGTACAACTTTCTATATCTTTCCCTTTTACTATACGTAGGTATTTTACATCCTCTTCCTCTTGCCTCTCTATTTACCTTGGATTTTCCTCTATTTCTTTACCTCCCACTCCCTTTACCTTTCCACTCTCTTTATCCTCACTCCACTCTCTCTCTCTCTTTTTTTTATCTACGCTCAAATTCAAAGTTTGAGGTAGTTTCCACCATTCAGGAGCATGTCACTGGCCTAGCAAGCAGATGATCCGGGTTCGATGTTGATCTGATTGTTTATTTTTTTTTTCCTTCTACTCTTTCAAGCATGATTTCTATTTTTGCGTGATGAGTGTGCTGCATTAGCTGGCCTCGCCTATAATGGTGTGACTATCGAACCAGTTGTTCGTGAAGCTGGTCCTAATGGAGGTGCTTTGATAACTGATATCAAAGTCAATGGTATTTGGGAATCTGGAAAGGCTGCGTTTTTTGATAATCGCGTAATCAACGCTGACGCTCCTTCCTACGAATCCCAAGAGTGGACAACTACTTCTAAAGCTCATGCCACGGAGAAACATACTAAATATGACAGGGCGGTTGAAGATATTCGGGGCTCTTTTTCTCCACTTCCAGCCCCCCCCCCCCCCCCTAGAACTGTTCAACACGGGTAGTCCGATTTTGAAACTGGCAAACCTCTTCACAAGTATCTATAGTATCTATCTTCACATGTATCACATGTATCAAACATCTTCACAAGTATATAGTAAATAGTATGGTCCCTCAATTTTGGGTCCGATTGGTGACAAGGAAACTTTGTAGTGACCTAGCATGTAGAATGTTCTGGTTCAATACCTGACGGGGTCGAAATTTTATAGTCAGGGGTTAGGGTGCACTCAGAACTAATATCTGATTGGTCAAGACTCGTCTCTCCAACAATAGCGATTTAAATACGTGAGACCATAAAGCAAATTGTAAACTGCAAAGTAGCTACGTGCTAAGTCCTCAGTATTATTCAAGGACTGAAGAGGTGATGTAGGGTCGAAGTGATAACACTTCTAATTTTCCCTCTGAAGAGGCAGTTAGTTTTCGACTTCCATGGAAATCTTCTTAAAATATCCTTCTCTTCTCCTTCCTCATCATTTTTCTTTTACTCTTCTGTTCTACTTTAGTGCCTATACAATTCCTAAGCACATTTCCTACTAACTCAAGTGTCTTCTCTACTCATTCGAACATACCTATTTTCTACTCTTGCTTGCTGTTTTTGTTCTGAACCGTTTTTTTCTCTTCTAAATTAAAAACGGAGTACTTAGTTAACTGTTAACTTCCTCTATCTCCGAACTTGTGTCTCGTGTGCCATTTAACTTGCAAAGATTCTTATCCTACTGACTGGTGTAGTTGTAAAATATGAAATAAATTGGAATCGTTGCTAAATGGAACTGTTTTTTTTTTTTCCTTTTTTTTTCATTCCAAATGACTGCAGAGATGTTCTCAGAAGCATGTTGACTCTACTATATTGCTACATATAACTATCTTCATGTTGACTGTGCTATCTATATCTTCAGGACTTCAGCACTAAACTAAACAGCTTTTCCTTTTCACGACGTTAGTACTTATCTCTATTAATTATCTACTGAATAGAAGTGAACAAACGGAGTGAGTTCTGTGTTTCAACTCCACGTTTTTACTTTCCTTATCCTATAGGAAGGAAAGTAATGTAATCGGGTCAAATTTTCGATGGTCAGTTTTTAGTGCCAAAACACGTTTTGAGTTCTCCAGAGCCTAAATACAAAGTTTCAGCCATTGGTCCGTGTGTCTGTCTGTCCTTCCGTCTGTATGCCTGTCCTTCTGTCTGTCTGTCTGTAAACAAAATATCTCGACAACGGTAAGAGCTAGAGAAATGAAGTTTGGTATGTAACTATCAAGTGTGACAAGGATGCGACACGAAACTTTTGGTTAAGATCGGTGCAACTCTGGGCGGCATTTTGATCGCTTTTTGGCGGTTTTCAGCTATACCGACTAAACGGTTAGAGATATTGTAAAAGTTAGGGTAGAAGATTACCCAAGTAAGCATCATTCAATAGGTTAAGGAAAGTCGTGTGATGTTCACACCAGATTTTTTGCATTTAGTTTGTTTGTAAATCTCATTGTCTGTTTGTTCCACGATAACTCTGGGACGGTTTGTCCGATTCTGGTAAAATTTGCCATCCAACAAGCTTGACACAGGAAATTCGCTCATTAAGTGAACTGACGGGGCCTTCGGGGTACGGGTACCGGAGCTTTCCCTAGTCTAAGAGTTAACTGAACGACTAATAACCTCATTAATGTAGCACGTTAACAGAACATCTCAGTTTATTAAATGGAGTTGGAACATAACACCTAAAGTTCTAAAAAGCCTCTAAAAGTTTGAGAGAGAGAGAGAGAGAGAAAAAGAAGGAGAGAGAGATTTTTGGCACAGGAAAGCATAACAAATTCAGTTTCATATTTCATTGGCTGTTGTAGTTTCTCTCTCTCTATTTTGCTGTGGTAGTCAAATGTTTCAGTTCGATGTAATTGAGAGACTCCTAAAAAGGTCTGACCCTTGGACCCTTCTAAAAAGTAACGATTTAAAAATAGCTAAATAAAATAGTTTAAAAAGAATAAAACAATTTTAATGAAATTTGGCAAAAATGTTCAACACATTAAAGGACATTTCAAAATGCTGGTACGAAATTACAAATATTTAGATTCTCCATAAAAAGAACCAAAGTTCGAGATTTGAACCACAATAAAATCACCAAGTAAACATTGTGTGATACACTGTGAGAATTTCTCTCACTGGTCTCTCACACTTTAGATTTTTTAAAAACAGACTCCAAGTTTTGCTTTTTTTCTTTGTTTGTATGGAAAAGTGTTTGGTATGTACTTATAGGTATGTATGTTTTCCTTTTAAGAAAATTATCATGCCCTGCAAACACTTTCATATCTGTTTCTTTCTTTTTTCAACTTGATACTTCGACCTCTATTTTTCTCTCCTTTCTTCTTCTACTTGCTCATCCTCTTTCTCTTTCTCTCCTTTCTTCCATCTTTTCCTCCTCCTCCTCCTCCTCCTCCTCCTCCTCCTTTTTCTTCATCCTTCACCTCCTTCGTCTTTGTTTTTCTTATTTTCCCTCTTTCTCAATAAATTTCTCCATCAGCCATGTCGAGAGTGAGTTTTCCTTTTTTCTTTTCCATTTTCCAATATCCAACGAGCACAAACTTTTGATGAAGTAATTTTAAACCTTATAGAAACAAGAACTTGAGGTTAGAGTTGTAGTTGTGAGTACTAGGTGGGTATATGAGGGCAGGGCTGACCTTAGGTATCAGGGCGGGGGTAACAGATGGGAAGCGAATGATTTACATGGACAATGCAGTTGAGCCTGGGTCCTGGGTGATTGAAAGATTGTTTATTACAGAAAATGTTTACAAAGTTTTTTCTGTCTATAGAATAAAATCTGCCACAGGACGGAATTGAACCCGTGACCTAGCGCTTACAAGGCAGACGCGCTACCCACCAAGCTAACTAGGCTAACTTATAACTATCATAAATTAAAAGTTCTTTACCGCGTTCACAAATTTAATTGATGCCATGATTACCAGATGAACTTCAAAACATTACTATTCGAAATCAAGGTTTTACATAATTAATATCTTGTTATGAGGGGTAATTGACATACTCTAATTTTCTACCTGTACACACAGGATCGGGGGAATAGAACATCCAGTCCATGTGTGGCTAACCAAATATTTCATCGGGGGAATAGAACACCGGAAATAGAAACAAATCAAAAATTCGGGGGAATCGACAAACGCCCAACTAGACTGGCAATCGTCTAGTTTAAACTCAGAACTCACTTCTCTTGTTCAATCTGCTGTTTGGTAGGTGAGACATATAAATTCATCTACCAGGGCCTGGAATTTCGACATAGGTGTGAGAGTTGAGTATAGGTTTCCGCAACCCCCCACTAGGTAATATCTTACAATGTAGCTGATGTATGTTCAATTCTGCCTGAGGTTTCGAGTTTTCACTCCTATTGAAATTTATATTCCGTCAGAATTTTCCCAACTTTCAGTCAGAACTATACCCTCTTCCTAGCTTCACACTAAACCTTTCACTCTCAAACTCGAAGAGAAAGAACGTCACTGTACATAACACTGCTATTGAGGCTTGGAAGAGTGAGAAAGAGAGAGAGAGAGAGAGAGAGAGAGAGAGAGAGAGAGAGAGAGAAAACAATAACTTTTCTTCTTATATAAATTTTATTGTATTTTCACCAAGCTTCAAATCACCTAAAAGAGGAAGCACATTAATAATTTTACATGAGCAATATGGGGCAACTATTTTGGACACTTGAGCAATTTCGGTCCCGTCTCAGTCACTGAACTGAAAATTCGGAACCATTGCACAAATTACGTCACCATGAGGAAAGAAAAACGGAACAAAAGAATGAAAACTGCAAGCGTCTCCACGCCATCGTAAGTTAGGTATACATAGAGATGTTCTTTTTATTGTGTTGGCAAGTATATGGGGACAGGTGAACCACCTTTGAAATGAGGAGATCTTGGTAAAAAGGACCATTCTACCCCAAACAACCCTTTTTCCCGAAGATCCTATTTTGGAATTAATCGTTTACCACTAATACCTACTTCGTAAATAAGACATCTCCACTAATTTTAATTATGTAGCATGTTGCATACTTAATTAATTACAAGGCGTTCATACAAATTTCAACACTTGACAAACGCATCGTTATTATTTTATTCATTACTAGCTAAATTCCGGAGCGAAATGGCCAAACTTAACTAAAAAAATACAGTCGCGCTGCGCACTCCCTATTAGCTGCATAGTTATCAAACTAAAAACTCAAAATGTTGGTCGAGAGCGGAACATTTCTCTCCCACAGTCTCTGCTGCTTCCCGTGTTTTTTTTATGGAACTTTAATTTTTACTCTATAAACCTCATGTCACTCATCCACTTAGTGGCCTTGCTCGGCGTAGCTTAACAAAAACGAACCGGAAAATAGCCTATAACCTTCACGGGAGTGCAAGCGATAAGTTCATACAAGGTGGTACACCAAAGCCTCAGAACCACAAAGAGTGTTATTTCCAGTCTATGACGTCATCACTAATAGGATGAGAAGTGATGGGATCCAGGATTTGTATCCTGGCTCTCCTGTAGAACAGTGTTGTAGTCTCAATGGCGGGAAGACTGGTAGGAAGAGGTTTATCTTGTGTTACATCAGTCACGTGATCACTGTTATTCCCTGGAATAGAAAAATAAATAAAATGAAATGAAAAGCCATAATCTGACATTTTTAAGCCGAATCGCCCATCTGTTCAAGACAAGCTCCAGTCAAAGTACGTTCAACAAACGTTTAACCGTTGCAAAGGTCAAATTAGATGGGAGTGAGCATACTGTGACTTGAACGGCAGTAAGAAGATTCAATTTAGATTCGACTTGACTGGAACGTGACCTACCCTAGTGAGATTCTGGCTTTTCGCAA
Source organism: Diaphorina citri (assembly GCF_000475195.1). Taxonomy (NCBI): domain Eukaryota; kingdom Metazoa; phylum Arthropoda; class Insecta; order Hemiptera; family Psyllidae; genus Diaphorina; species Diaphorina citri. The sequence continues at coordinate 71,799 of NW_007378675.1, forward strand.
AAAATTATCAATAAGTGAACACAAGACACATAATATATGACATCGAAAGAGACCATACATTTGCTTCTAGGCGTCTAAGCTAAGGGGTTCTACAATCTACATGCCTATCAATCCTTCCACTATCGTGATATCAATCCTACCTCACGGATATGGAAAGTGAGTAGCTACCTAACTATCAATCTTCAGTCTGTACATACGATTACAACGTTTAAGTTTAACTGGAGCTCTAAGGGTTAGGTGGTAGAGAACGCCTAAGGCGTTAACCTCGCCTAGTGGTTGCCTTCCACCCAAGAGTCTATTATTATTAATATATGACATCGAAAGAGACCATACATTTGTTTCTAGGCGTCTAAAGGGTTCTACAATCTACATGCCTATCAATCCTTCCACTATCGTGATATCAATCCTACCTGACGGATATGGAATGTGAGTAGCTACCTAACTATCAATCTTCAGTCTGTACATACGATTACAACGTTTTGTTCAAGACAAGCTCCAGTCAAAGTACGTTCAACAAACGTTTAACCGTTGCAAAGGTCAAATTATTTTACAGACGATTAGATGGGAGTGAGCATACTGTGACTTGAACGGCTGATGTCAATACTCCCATTTAATCGGCAGTAAGAAGATTCAATTTGAATTCGACTTGAGTGGAACGTGACCTACCCTAACCCTAGTGAGATTCTGGCTTTTCGCAAAAAAAATATCAATAAGTGAACACAAGACACATAATATATGACATCGAAAGAGACCATACATTTGTTTCTAAGCGTCTAAGCTAAGGGGTTCTACAATCTACATGCCTATCAATCCTTCCACTATCGTGATATCAATCCTACCTGTGCAACAATTTAGTCGAATTTCGCGTTATTTTCATAGTATAACTTCTCGCTGTTTCTTATTTTCAAAAAATGTTATATCTTTTTCTACCTACGTTTCCATTGAAAATTAAAAAGGTTCTCTAATTTTATTTATTAGTATTATATATTATTATTTATTATGTAGGTATACCTACTTATTAAATGACCAAAACGAAGTGAAGAGGATCTGAAGAAAGAAAAATGAATAAAATCGGATTACAAAAAAATGAGAACTCTAACAAAAAATGAAAAGTTAGCAGTTGCTTAGGTCTCCTCTTTTTATTTCAACAAAGTATTTCCTCTTTCAAGGTAGGTATTCATTTAATAGTCTTTAACGACATTTTATTATTAATATTATTATGTAGGTATACTTTAAAGGTTATTGAACGACGGAGCTGAGTTCCATGTTTTTACTCGACGATTTTGCTTTCAGTTTGGATGTAAATCGGTTGTGTTACAAGATAAATCAGGAATGCTTAAATGTTTGACCCCAGGGGAACATTTATGTATGTAGGAGTAGAACATCACTGCTAGGATTTTGTTGATTCTATTCGATTTGTCAGTCCTGATTCATTAGAGTGGTACGCACATTTGTGTTGAGTGTCCCCTATAAACCCATGTCCCATGTGCGAGTATGTCCTACGGGTTCTCTTTCATCTAACTTTTAAACCTGATTCGTCATTTCATGATTTTTCCTTTCATCATGGATTTATTTTTCATTTCCACTAAAAAAAAAAAGAAAAAAAAAATCCTTACTTTCCAATTTGAAGATTCACCAGATAAGGCAAAAAATGTCACAGTACATTCCACACTAATATTGGGAATTCAAAAGAGTCGAGCAGACATTGAAATTTCAATCCTTGTGGGTATGATCCTGCAGAAAAGAGACTGTTCCAGAATATATTGATAACGAAAATGAATACTCCATCATTTTCCATTAAGTAGAAAGCATAGAATCTTTCAATCACAGGAAAATGGAACCTATATTTGAGTGATACCTGAAGCACTTTATATCCTCATATTATTTTTTCGTAGATATGTATGTACCTACCAACCCATATATTTTTTATTTTATTTATTTTTAGCCCGTCCTTCCTTTATTATTACAATAGTAATAAGAAAAGGTATAGTGGACGGGCTATTGTATTCGCTTCGGTGTCGTCTGTCACTCTGTCTGTTTGTTCCCATAGAATTACTTATCCAAACCTGGTCGACCTATATATCAAATTAAAGGTCTTTTTTATCAGGAACACGAAAGTGGTGGTGCAAATTTTATTCAGAGAACCAAAAGGAAAAAAAAAAATGTTTTTTGGGGGATTTTTTTACATTTCCACAAATGAGCTCTGATCTTGAAATTTGTCGCGACGACCTATGAACTCAAAGCGAGAAAGTTTTAGATAACACTTCAGTTATCTTGTGTTACATCAGTCACGTGATCACTGTTATTCCCTGGAATAGAAAAATAAATAAAATGAAATGAAAAGCCATAATCTGACATTATAATTAAATATGTTTATATTAGACATCCTAGGTTATAAAGTTATGAAATAGGTATCCATTGTGTACTGTATCCATTGTATCATATAAAGGTAATAAGTTTTGTAGTTACCTATTTCATAACTTTATAATCTGACATTTTTAAGCCGAATCGCCCATCTGTTCAAGACAAGCTCCAGTCAAAGTACGTTCAACAAACGGTTAACCGTTGCAAAGGTCAAATTAGATGGGAGTGAGCATACTGTGACTTTTTTTTTTTTTTTAAGAGGTTTGACAGAGGGAACTGACCATTTGATACAGCTTGGGAGTTAATGAAGTAAGAAGTACCTGACCTTTGACTACTTGATCTGTAACCTTCTTCATCTTGAAATAAATTCCCATACGTTGGAGATATGTCACGAAATTTTCATTGTCCTCATCAAATGGTGTCAACTTACAGCTGATTTCAAGACCTGTGGATGTCATTTTGTAGAAACTAACCAAGGCATCCACATCCGTTTCAGAATTTGACCACACACGGTATTTTTGTGACTTTGAATTAATCCCAGGGGCAAAGGTAGGCCTTTTTACCCTTGACAAGTGGGGTTTGTCTGGAGTGTGATGTGCTCCAATTCACTGAACCCCATAAGGGGTAGGAAATGTCACAGGCAATTTAGACAGTCTGTTCTAGATGGGTTTTACCTATCTGACAGGAGAATAGGTAAGATTTTATTGAATTCCCTGGTCAAGTCAGATTCCCTGGTACCTATTGAATCATCTTAGTCAGGTAGGTATATAATGTTTCCAACATGAGATCCTGTGCCATTATACTCGTAAACATGATCATTATTTTCGATCCAAGATTACCGAGACAATGTCTGGATTGAATTACGTATCACAAGACATTGTTAGTTAATGGGAAACATCTCTATACATTATGATTTATGGGAAGTTCCTACCTATGTTCATACCTATTCTGTACATGGTTGTAGAACGTACATACTTCAGACACGCAAATAGAACATTATTTACTATGACCATGAACAATGTTTATATCTACTGAACAAGATGTTAAATTAGACATACCAGACTAAGGGAATCCCCCTTGTAACTAAGGAAACCGAAAAAATCTTGTTCTTCAACCAAAGCTAAATTGGATTTTTGGTCTAGAAGTCGAAATTTCAATTTTAAGCTTATTACCTATACTTCAGACACGCAAATAGAACATTATTTACTATGACCATGAACAATGTTTATATCTACTGAACAAGATGTTAAATTAGACATACCCGACTAAGGGAATCCATAGGACTTTCCCCCTTGTAACTAAGGAAACCGAAAAAATCTTGTTCTTCAACCAAAGCTAAATTAGATTTTTGGTCTAGAAGTCGAAATTTCAATTTTAAGCTTCGATGAGGATTGGTCAATTATTTTCACTACCTGACTGAAGAAAATTCGACTATACTTACATGCCATCACCATTCCTATGAACAAGAGGATACATATCACCAAGAGACCTGCTATCATACAGAGGAAGATTTTCTCCACACATGTCCTGTGTCTGTACAGACGATCCAATCTGAAATCACAATAGACAAGACACTTTATGAAGAAGGTCCCGGGTTCGAATCCCAGAGTTGACAGAAAATTACATTTTGAAGATAATTGGATTCTAGCAATGATACTACATGCTAACTTACTAATTATCTACCTATGCGCTATGAGGAGCATGCAGAATTGAAGATATACAATAAAATTATATGAAGTTATCTAACTGTTGCCTGAGCAATAATGTAGCTGCTTGAGCAGTAAGGTAACTATTATTGCTAGGTAGATTTTGCTATAATCATCATTAATTAGAATTGCTTCAATGGGTCTGCTGTGTTTATGTTGCTTTTCACTGTGGATGTCTCCTCCTCTAGTATACATGTATATGTCAGTAGGTAGGTCTGTATTGTTCGTAATCGTATCCACTAGAAAAGTTAATGTTTGAACTTTAATTCGAAATAACTTTTTATCCAACATTATTGGCCGTTGTAAATACTCATATTGACTAGTTACTCGGACGGAATACATAGTTCTCAGGCACAACGATGTAAAAGCCAAGAGCAATACATAGTTTATTATTTTTCCTGTTTATATCCTTCTCCCCATCTCCCATTCTAAAAAAAGCTTCAAAAGTTTTGCATTGATATTGATTTAATTAAAACAGCTTCTCTATTTTCTTTATTTTTTTTTTCGTCGTTCGATGTTTGGAGTTTTTCCAAAAAGAGAATTTCAGACAGATATGAAATTTTGTCATCTTCTTAGTATCAAAAAATATTGAAAATATTCGGGGAACCCGGGGCGGTGTGGGAAGATGCTTGAGGGGTGTTTGAAATTTGGCAAATAATACCGAATTTCATGAAAATCTGACAAACCTTTTGCCAGGTATGTATGGGGAAACAAAAAATTTCCTAAAATGGGACCCTACCAAGCTTTCGAAACTTCGATCGGGCCGAAAAAATCTGAAAACATTAAATTAAGGGTACCTACCTATTCGCTTATTGAAATTAAACCCTCTTTTGGGAGCCTCACTCGGGCGCTTCTTCTGAATGTGTTCTATACCCTCACTCGGTGGCGTAGTGGTCAAGACGCTCGCCTGGTAATCAGGAGGGCGTGGGTTCGATCCCAGCCGAGGTATGGAATTTTATCCTCATTTATTTGAGAATTCGACCACATAATAATGGAGCTCTAAGGGTTAGGTGGTAGAGAACGCCTAAGGCGTTAACCTCGCCTAGTGGTTGCCTTCCACTCAAGAGTCTATTATTATTATTATTATACCCGTAGTAGGTAAATAAGACCTAAGTACTGCCCCTCAGTTTATATTGAACCCCTCAGCTACCGCCCCTGCATAGTCTGACTCGTTCCACATGTATATGTTTGATTTCTATAAAAAGCTAAGAGGTAATTCATACAATTCTTCCAAATCATTGAGATTCCTATGAACAAGAGGATACATATCACCAAGAGACCTGCTATCATACAGAGGAAGATTTTCTCCACACATGTCCTGTGTCTGTACATACGATCCAATCTGAAATCACAATAGACAAGATACTTTATGAAGAAGGTCCCGGGTTCGAATCCCAGAGTTGACAGAAAATTACATTATTTGTAGATACCTATTTCGATTGAAAATATTTCAACGGATTACTTTCTGGTGTTCTCGTTTAGACCCAGGACCTGAATGGGTAGCACTGTGTCTCTTTCTGGCTTATCTGATGTGGGACATAAGATACAAACAAAACAAACAACCTATAAAAACTTGGCGACGATGAAAACCTTATATTCTCAAAGATTCTAGACTCGAACACATAACCCTCGGACTGTGAGGACTTCTTCCTTTCGTCAAACAAGATTTGTGACGGGAACTCGTAAAAACGGATATTTCCAACCATTTCTCGATTTTGAAAATTTGGACCGATTGCAATACTTTCATTGTTTCATTACTAGTAAAGCTCGCTATACTGTAGTAATAGAAAGTAAAAATAATATCCTCAAGGCCATTGAATAGTACAATGACTTCTCTTTAGGACCCAGCAGATGTACCTAGTAGGTACCTACTCTGCTTGCAACTAGAACATGGTCAATAGTATGGAATAGTTATGTCTGTCGACCCTTTCAATTCAGCGCCGATAGCACGTTGAATACACCAGTTCACAATGGATCATTGAAGGTAAGCAACGTTGTGCGTGGTTAGTATCCGGATGGGTGACCATCTGAGCAATCACACGTGCTCCTGGTTTTTCCCGGCTGGGTGAGGTTATTGTAAGTAGGTTGGTAGCGTGTCGCCGAATGAAGAGTAAAACCCCCGGTCACTATGAAAGATACAAGATCTCAAGTTGGGTTAGGGCTCACAGGGCCTTTCTCCTGTTCCTCGGAATTAAAACAAATCAGAAGCAAGTTCAAAAGATACCCATACCCATTTCTGCTATTTCGTTCGGAAAATCAGAAATTCAACACGAGACTCAGAAAATGCTCATTTTTTAATTATCTTTTTATGAAAATTCGCTTTCCATTCCTTTGCTGTTTTATCTTGAAATTCATTAGCTATTTTCTCTGTTCTTCCTTTAGCTTTTTTTTTGTCTCCAAAGGTACAAAGAGCAAAATGTTTTTATTTAGAAAAATGAAAGGGGAAGAGGAAGGAAAAGGAGGGGGAGGTCTTATAATATTTGACAGTATCTACACAGAATAGAAAACGTGACGGTTCGAATATACACGGGAGGGGGGAAGATAATAGGGGAGAAAAACGATGGAGGGGGTACTAGATATAAGGAGTGGTTCCTTCCATAAATTTTCGAACTCCTCAGAGATAGGGCTCTTAAGCTGTGCGCACATATAGTCGACGGCCGTCCGTTGAACGACGAGGTGAATCCATGATGTCGAGGCAGTGTGGACGGTTCAGTCGACATCGGTCGACGGCTCTCGACTATGTGTGGATACAGCTTTACATGGTCCCTTTGGCCCCCATGGCCTCAATCGATCTTTGTACCAGGGCACAAAAATTAATAACAAATTTTCCTTTATGTACCTACTTTGGTATACACAGAAAAAGAAAACGAACAAGGTGTAAGGTGCCTTATCAAAGAAGTACCTAGACCTACACACTCTCCTTCTTATTTTCTTATCAAAATACCTATTCATCATTGCTGAGAAAACGCGAGAAGTTTAACAGCAATAAAGTGATTAATCAGGTAAAAAACGTATTTACCTATAACGTTGTGATTTCTAAAGCCATCAGTTTAGTTGATAAGAAACTACAGAGGTACCCTATCTACCTAACGTATACGATACGTACATGATTTAGATTCTTTTAACTAGTCAGTTACATACATATACGCTTAGAATCCCTAGATAATATTGATGTCTTTGCCCGCGGTAGTAGTCAGTAGGTACATCCTGTAGGACTACTACTGTAGAGTATAGTGTAGACTGTTAGCTATCTATGTATAGTTGTAGACAGTAGTGTCCCTCATTAGATCCAAACGATTAGTAATATCAATAATAGTCATACCTACTATCACGCGAAATGATCAATAGCAGTTGGACATTGCACAGCATGTACTGTAGGAGATAGGGTAGGTCTACCAAAGATGGCCACAGTGCTAAAAGTGAATCGTCCAGTCCGCCTACTCATTGGGACATTTAAAATGGAAATGATTACTTGAGCCCGACCAGTGTAATTTTTATTTACGTTGACTTCTTTGTAGAACATTCCAGTGTTAACAATGAGTTTTATTTCGAGGTTTTTCTCATACTCATAGGTAAGTACCTAAATCGACTTCCCTCAAGATATTTTTTTTTTTTTCAAAATTGAACAGTCTGAAATAGTCCAAAATAATTATTTTAAAATTATCCAGTGATCAATTTTATGATCATGCATTTGACTGAATTTTACCGAAAGACAGTAAGTTTTTTTTTTTTTTTTTTTTTTTTTTTTTTTTTTTTTTTTTAGAGAAATAAAAAAAAGTTTGTTTCTCCTCAAAGCTTGGGTTGCCAAAAGACCAAATTTTTGACGGAATTTACTGATTATAACGCAAACGTAAGTTTCTCTCTATATCGGACTGGACCAACCTAGGTCATGGATATGGACAAGGGAGGGACTTCATTAGAGTTTCCATTCCAAAAAGGCAGCATAAAGGCCTGAATGGACCCTTTGAGTTGTACAACAAACTATTAGTTGACATCCACATTGTATTGGTAGGTAAAAAGGTATTAGGATTAGGTATATAAAGTACTATGTAGATACTAGTAATACCATGGTATATGTCAGTAGGTAGTCTGTT
>NW_007378675.1:80497-92008 GCF_000475195.1 Diaphorina citri
ACAACAAACACAACAACAACAACAACAACAACAACAACAACAACAACAACAACAACAACAACAACAACAACAACAACAACAACAACAACAACAACAACACCACCACCACCACCAACAACAACAACAACACCTGCCTCGGTGGTGTAGTGGTCAAGACGCTCGCCTGGTAATCAGGAGGGCGTGGGTTCGATCCCAGCCGAGGTATGGAATTTTATCCTCATTTATTTGAGAATTTGACCACATAATAATGGAGCTCTAAGGGTTAGGTGGTAGAGAACGCCTAAGGCGTTAACCTCGCCTAGTGGTTGCCTTCCACCCAAGAGTCTATTATTATTAATATATGACATCGAAAGAGACCATACATTTGTTTCTAGGCGTCTAAAGGGTTCTACAATCTACATGCCTATCAATCCTTCCACTATCGTGATATCAATCCTACCTGACGGATATGGAATGTGAGTAGCTACCTAACTATCAATCTTCAGTCTGTACATACGATTACAACGTTTTCATGATTATGATAGCGTAAACTTTGAATATATAAATCTTGAATCATGACTTTGCAGTCAAAAAGGAAACTACCGTTTATCAATCTCGTAGTTAAAAACAAGATAATTGGATTCTAGCAATGATACTACATGCTGACTTACTAATTATCTACCTATGCGCTATGAGGAGCATGCAGAATTGAAGATAATCCGTTTTGGGATCCCCTGATGTCAAAAAAGTGATTTTTAGCCCATGGTCTGTACGTTACGTACTACAGGTTTAAGTGGGAAAAAGTGAAAAGTTGTATAGGTACAAAATATCTCAAGAACGGTTTGTCGTAAAGCGATGAAATTTGGTGTGATATCCCGGTATGGTCCAAGGACGTTATGAATTTTATGCCGAGTCGTTTTGGCAATCCATAATTTTTGCAGACCGTTAAAACTTTTGGATGAAGTATTACCGGTGTTCTATCAGAGATTGCTTTATTTTTTCGATCGCGTTTCACAACACTGGACTCTTCTCACATTCGATGTATACCAATACAATAATGAGTGACAACTGAATCTCATTGGTGCTATGGATATAACCAGCTTCATGGTATCAGGGGCCAGGTTAGGTCAGATCAACTTGGCATTAACTGTAATTTTATTGAGCATAGGATGTACCCACATAGTTAGATATAGGTAGGTGGTAATCCCAATTTAATCACATACATACATAATGTGCAAAACGTAGGCTAAATATTCTTCGCTTCGACTTTCTTCTTTGATAACGGTGTTTATCTGATTCCATGGGCTTTCTTATAAAGTTTCTTCTAATATTGAATCCTACATCATCATACGTACACATTTATAAAATACCATTATTTTTATGGATACTTGACGTCTAAAATTTTGTAAAATACCTACCTACCTGATGGGCGATACTCTTATTTGTTCTCTGGATGAGTGACCATCCAGATGAGAGATTCAGCTATAAAGTGTAGGTACATTTTCACGGGGAAGATTATGACTATACAAAAAGTTAGAGCTCCATGAATATGTACCTACTACCCTACCTAGATATTTAGGTGATGAAAAAAAAACTTTACCAGGGAATGAATACACATAGCTTTTTGCTAATAATTATGGTCATTTTGCCATCAGTTACTACAACTTGTTGTGACGTCAGTGATAAAGGATGAGTCATTCCTTATCTCACAGACGATGCTGTAACTGCTGAAAATATGGCCATGACCTACCTATGGCTCTATACCTACCTACTTAAAAGAGAAATGTGATGTATTTATATAATTACTAGCAGGTTACCCGTGCTTCGCCAGGTTTAGAACATTTTAGTAAAACAAAAATTCTCTGTCAGTAGGAATCCTGACCAGAAAGAATGCTACCGTTGCACTACGCGCTCCCTATTGGAATCGCACTTCTATAGAATACGGTCGCGCTACGCACTCCCCATTAGCTTCACACTTTGAAACTATACGGTCGCGCTACGCGCTCCTCATTGGCTTCTTCCTTTGAAAGAATACGGTCGCGCTACGCACCTTCGCGACACCCCCCCCCCCCTAATATATTGATACTGTAAAAGTTACGGTAGAAGAACACCCAAATAAGCTTAATTTAATAGGATAAGGAAAGTCGTGTGATGTTCTCTCCAGATTTTTTTTCTTTCTTACACACGAGCTCCAAGAAAAACCGTAGGTAGCATAAGCATACCTAGTATTATTGGTTCCGAATTTTCTGAAGTTTATGTGAAAGGTTCAGTATATGAAACTATTAAACTTGAATTTTATTATTGTTTTGTGCAGCTGGAGATCTCAGTGCATATCATTATCGCCACAAGAACCGTGCAGCCCTGTGTGTCCTGGTCGTAGACATTGGTTACAGCTTCACTCATGTTGTCCCCTATATTCAAGGCAAGAAACTCAAAAAAGCCATTAGGCGAATAGATGTTGGAGGGAAATTGCTGACCAACTACTTGAAAGATGTTGTCTCTTACAGGTGCAAATCTGGACAACTAATTGAACTAGAATGTTACTGGACGCCATCGCCAGTGCAGGTGTTCACATAAGGCCAGTAGATGGACTGAATTATTTTCTCGTGTAATCCAGCGATCGCGGTAAAAACTTTCTTGTATTTATATAATTACTAGCAGGTTACCCGTGCTTCGCCACGGTTTAGAACATTTTAGTAAAACAAAAATTCTCCGTCAGTGGGAATCCTGACCAGAAAGAATGCTACCGTTGCACTACGCGCTCCCTATTGGACTGTACTAAACTCTTGTAGCCAAACATGATACTACTATATCATAAGTCATAACTGTGAGAGTAAAGTTTACATTTGTACGGTATAATAAGGAGAAGCAACAAACATTGACAATAAGTTGACATAGGAGGAGCAACCAGGCATAACGTATTGCAACTTGTAATGTAACTTTAATTAATATCTAGCGAACTTACCAGACTCAACCTTGCAAGGTAGAAATTAAACATTACTTACTTGGGTGTACGTACTTGTGTTTGTGAATGGACGGGAGGAAATACAACCGTGGGGTTCGTATGTATGAAGTTAGAAGGATACCCACAGACGATACAAAAGTTTCTTCAACAACTAATTGAACTAGAATGTTACTGGACGCCATCGCCAGTGCAGGTGTTCACATAAGGCCAGTAGATGGACTGAATTCTTTTCTCGTGTAATCCAGCGATTACGGTGAAAACTTTCTATTCCGTGATTCCGTCTGAGACCATGCCTAGGAATAGGAAGCGATTTCAATTCAACCATCCGCAAGGAAGATAGGGAGAACAAGATAATCCGGAAAATGGCAGTAGACACATCAGGCGAAGTATCAAGGCTATCAAAACAGCTCGTAATAGAATTGTCAATTGTTAAAAATCAATTTGAAAAGGCTTTAAAAACTGAGAAGAAGAAAATAATAAAAAAATAGTTTCTTCAAACTCTGCATACAGAAATGTGTGGTTGCTTTGGATCCAATAAATTTCTAGTGACAAATTTCTGACGAGGCGCGATTTGATCTATCATGCACAATTGCACATGCGAGTTCACACAGTACAAAGAAGAGGTTAGTGGTTAATATTATATTGCATGTTCTTAGGGCAAGAGGGAAGAGGGTACCACACTAGTCTTTCACACCGACGTGATGGTTGGAGATCCCGGTTTTGATTCCAGGCACAGATTCGGCACTCAGCCTTCGGCTCTGCTGTTACAATTATTTGTGAAGATGTGCGTAAAATTTTCTTCTGTTTGATATGACACATAACTGAAGTGTCTCTTGGAAAACACTTTGAGTACCACTGCTGTCTTACATCCCCATACTCCCATTCTTTTTCACACGGGTAACATACATTTTCTAACAAAAGGCTCGAGTCGTGAATGTAAGCCCGGTAAGCCGCCTGTAATCAGCGCGGAAACAAGAGAGGAAGGATCGCAAATCCTCTTATCACAAAGCTTATCATAAAGCTCCTTATTATCCAAATTATTCTATCCGAGGCACAAACAAGACGCTTTGTAATTCTCTTCTTGTTCAGTTTATTATGTGCGGTAAAGTCTTGATTCTAAACAAAGAATTAACTGATAGGAGTAGAGCAGTGGTTCTCAACCAGTCTCATTATCTCTCCAACCATATAATCTCATGTTGAAGTGTTTGCGAACCTCAGGTATCATAGACCTGACAGGTGGACCTGTTCAGCCGTACCTGTCAAGTTTACCTGATAGTGAGTGACTGGCCTTAAAGGTTAAGAAACACTGTTACATGTGATCGTAGGCTAGATCTAAGATATAATCATTGGTGTTGATCTTGTATCTATTGAATTGCCGATGCCAATCTTAATTTTTATGTCGTTGCAAGGATTTGAGCTCCCGAGGCTGTGATCTCACAGGGACTATCATAAAAACGGCTGTACTCCTCTCTCTTCCTGTCCTGCCCCTCCTATCCTGTCACCTCCCCTCTCCCTTCCATTCTCCTCCTATCCGGGCCTGGCGAAACAAAAATCATATCAGAAACAAGATAAAACTTTTCCCGAGATGGAAATCTCTAAAGTTTTGCATGAAGAAAAGCGTATAGCCTCCTGTAACAACAGGAAACAATTTTACATTCCTGTTTTCAATAATTTTCTTCCCCAGCACAACACAACCACCATTACTGGTGGGATCCCGGGTGTCAGGGATGGTTTAGATGGGACCAGCATATTATAGGGAAGGTTTTAATACCCTAATATCTAAGGCCAGAAACTCACGTTGACACCATCTGATAGACTGCGGTCTCACAGACCTTGGATCATGAACTTTAATTGATTTTGGCATACACTCACCGAAAGTATAGACGTTAATATTTTTACCCGCATCTGTCCGAAGACCTAACTCGTTTATTAACCTTTCCGTGATGTAACTCGTCGTGGCGCCGCAATCCAGTACCGCTCGTACAACAACGCCTTGGCCAATAGACTTATTCACTAAATAAATACTCGCACTCTGCAAGAAAACCTTTTTTTACCTTTCCGTCGTGTAAGCACATATTGGTTTCCGAATGTGCGTTAGATGTACAGGGTCCGCTATTCGAATCTGAAAGGGCATTTTTTACCAAGAAAAGCGAAGTTATTAGAATAAACAGAAGATGAGGGTCTATCTCCACCACCAACCGAAGGTACCGAGGTTTTTCCTAACCGAGGTTTTTAATTTGTGAAACACTCAAATATCTCGAGAATGGGTTCGAATACAGTAAAATGCGTTTTCCTTAGATGTGTGCAATGATTTATTTTATGATAAATAAATAAAAACTTGCCAAGCTTCAATGTTTGCACACTTTTTTCGGACACTTTAATAAATATACAAATAACAAATAAAACGTTGCCAAGTTTTAACTTTTGACCCCAACTTTTATTAAAATGGCATTTGTATCAATTCATTTTATTTCTTGACTGACTTTGACCCATGTGACACGTGTTTTTGCCTACTTGGACCTCTGTCACATGAACGACGAAAAATGACAGTGAAATTTGTTTTTGACAACTAGTTTCAATGGGGTTTTAATGTGTACTAATGGTTGACCCATCCTTTGTACGGGACCACCACCACACACACCCTGTCGCGAACGCCAGTTTTGTTTCCACAGATACTGCCATGGCAACGAAAGAGTTGACACTGACAGGGTTTAGATTTTTTCTCATTCTCGGATTTTAAAATATCGATCTCTCTGACGCTGTATCAACCCTTAAAAGTCAGTCCATAGGAGAAGCTGTCATCATCTCAGACTCTTATTTGGAACATCCCCCTGGTACATCAGTGTGGGGGTTAAATAAAATCCTGGATACGTGCCTGGTTTGTCTGGCCGTTTGTTTGTTTCACAATAGCTCTTGAATGGTTTGTCCGATTTCCGATTTTGATGAAAACTTCACTGGACCTTTGGGAGTCCTGCAGAAATCCTTTTTCTGATAGATTTTCACTTAGGACAAACACGAGTGAGGGTGTTGAATGAAATACATAATACATTCCTAATATTTTCGAGAAAGAATAGAGAATTATAAGAAGATAGATGAGGAAGACGTTAAGGAATGTGGATGAGATAGATAACAACCAAACCGAGATGCGAGGCTCAAACTGGATCGATTTCGAAGGAAAATAAATTTCTGAAAATTGCTTCTCAGATAAAATGGGGATCGACTTAGCTTTCAGCTAATTTATTGAAACCTTTTTTTTATTGCCACTTTCTCACTAATAAATTATTTAGACTTGAAATCCCGCGGTAGTTAAATGATATACATAGTAGGGGGGTGTTCCCAAGAACGACTCCACACTACCCACTTTTCACTCTACTTTTTACAAAAATGAAAATATGAAACAACAGCCTAACAGCTAAATGGAACTGGAAGAATCTTGTCCATAAATGATAAATAAACTAATTAATTCATGATTTTCTTCTGGCCCTGGTTCTGATAAGAGTTTCAGCAGAATTTCAAACTCTTTATAAGTTTTCCCATCTTAGAAAACAATGTAAAAAAAGTAAAAATACAATAGAAACGCACCCATCATGAAAGACACCTTGCAAAGGGGAACAAGAAACAAAATGATCATAATTTTAAAAATAAAAAATAATAAGCTGATTTCTAAAATTCAAATTCAACAATATACACGTCGATGTAAAATTGTGTGATCATGTGTGAATGATTTAAATTTTCACATGAAAAAACGACAACTTTTTTTGTCTCTCTAATATTTTTTTTTTTATTTATATTTTCCAGCACTGCGTTACACAAAATGTTCAGCAAAACAAAAGGAAATGATTTCCTTTTATGAAAATTTTCATAATTTTTGTATAATACAAAATTCATGCTTTACATACAGGGTGATTATAGTTTATAGTAGGCAGAAATGAGGGCGTCATTGTATTCATAGGTAGTTTCATATCTTCAAATATAAAGGAAACAATAAATCGGTTTTAAATAAGTACGATAACATACCAGTTCAAATTGATAGACACCTAGAGGGTCTGATATTCTTGTTCCTCTCCCATGGATCCGCAGTTGCTGATGGATTTTCCGGTATTTTATTTTCCGCGATTGAAATTGAAATCTCACAGTAATATTATTGAAAAGTTTCTTTAATAACTATCAAACTAAAGTATTTAATAATGTGTGACAATTTCGTATGAATTTTCGATTTTGATTGGTTGATGGCTCATTTTTTTTCTCGTGAGTGGTAGGTGTGCCTTTTCATATTTTCAAGGCCCCCAAAGGGTCCCTTCAACCTTAAATTTGATAAAAGAGTGACTTTTAGGGGAAAAATTCTAAATTATCGCTCGAGTTGATTAATAAGGAAGTTTTGCGCTACGTATAGATAGAAGTCGGAGTGCCCGAGTGGTAAGGAGTGTGGTCTCCGATAAACTGCTAAGCGGGTGGGGTGGGGGTTCGAATCCCATAGCGATCATTTTTTTGTACATAATTTTATCATTTAAAAATATTTTATGGATAGCCATAGTTACTTTTTTCATAATTTTATAATTTATAGTTGGAAAAAAAATAAATAAAATAAAAATATGAAAAATGATTTTCATGTAGGTACCTACATTATCATGATGTATTTCACTCGGAAATGATCAGAACTTAGCAAAACTTATCCAATGGTGTTATTATTTAATATGAATTTTATGCCGAGTCGTTTTGGCAATCCATAATTTTTGCAGACCGTTAAAACTTTTGGATGAAGTATTACCGGTGTTCTATCACAGATTGCTTTATTTTTTCGATCGCGTTTCACAACACTGGACTCTTCTCACATTCGATGTATACCAATACAATACGTTTCGAACTCAAAAAAAAAAAAAAAAAAAAAAAAAAAATCCAAATTTTTTCTTACTCTATAAGATTCCTTTTACACGAGAAGTATTTTAAGATATAAAAATTTTCGGTCATTTGTGTATCGGTCGGAATTTTCGATCAGCCAATTTACTTTTAAATGATCCTTTATTACATGGGGAGATATACAATATAAAATTTGAGATATAAAATTTTTGACCAAAAATCGGCCGCCTTAGGCGGCTCCGGACTTCTGCAAATAGAAAGTCGTGTGATGTTCACACCAGATTTTTATTATAGGTAGAGCTTCTTATCTTGCCAGGCTTGCGATTGGCATTTTCTTATTGCCATTTTGTGCTCGTTGAACAGGACGTCCTAGAATACACTTGAAATGTCACAGCTATTGAACACAACAAGAACAATGTTGCTGAAATACATGGAATAGGAAATTTAGAAGAGGCCGAAAATGAACAAGTGCAATCTGGTGGATCAATATCTCCACATGTACGACTGGATTACAAAATGCCAGCAGTCCATATAACATTCTAGATCTAGACCTTTAGGACACAATGCACTTCTGTACAGCTACAAATCTGGACAACTAATTGAACTAGAATGTTACTGGACGCCATCGCCAGTGCAGGTGTTCACATAAGGCCAGTAGATGGACTGAATTATTTTCTCGTGTAATCCAGCGATCGCGGTAAAAACTTTCTATTCCGTCTGAGACCATGCCTAGGAATAGGAAGCGATTTCAATTCAACCATCCGCAAGGAAGATAGGGAGAACAAGATAATCCGGAAAATGGCAGTAGACACATCAGGCGAAGTATCAAGGCTATCAAAACAGCTCGTAATAGAATTGTCAATTGTTAAAAATCAATTTGAAAAGGCTTTAAAAACTGAGAAGAAGAAAATAATAAAAAAATAAAACGAAGACTTGGAATTAGAACTTGGGGAGAAGAGTAAAGAGGAAGAGGAGGAGGAGGATTAAGTGGAAAATGAATGAGGGGGAGGAGGAGGAGAAGGTGAAGACACTGCAAGAGGAAAATGAAGGAGCAGGAGGAGGAAAAAGAAGAAAGATGCGTAGAGGAGTATAAGAACTTGAATTTGAACGAAAATAACGTTATTTTTAACAAAACAAAAATTACAAAGGTTAGCTCACCCCCAAAGCTTACAAAAACTTCTTGGGCGTGTAGGTGATTCTTCTTCTCTCATTTCCTTCAGTTGTTCCTTCGATTTACTTCAACACGTTTTTCTTTGATTTTAATTTTTGCGATTCTTCTATTGTTCTCGTCAAGAAAATCTCCACATATTTCCTCGATTAATTTAGGTATTAAATTTGACAGTATTTTTGAGAAGAAGGAGGAAGAGGAAAAAGAAGAAGAAGAAGAAGAAGAAGAAGAAGAAGAAGAAGAAGAAGAAGAAGAAGAAGAAGAAGAAGAAGAAGAAGAAGGAGTAAAAGTAGGAGATGAATGAGAAAAGGAAGGAAGAATGAGGAGGAGGAGAAGAAGAAGAAAGATCAAGGGCAAAATGAAGGAGGAATAAGAGAAGAATAAGAAAGAGGAGGAGAAAGAAGAGGGGAGGAAAAGGAAGGAGTAAGAGGAAGAGAAGTAGCAGTAAGAAAAGGAGAAGAAGGAAGGAGGAGGACAAGAAGAAGAAGTAAGAAGGAAAAGAAAGGAGACATGAGGGAAGGGGAATTTATCAGAAGTTGAGAAGCTTAGTTTGTTTTAATGAAAGTGTGATCCCATTTCTCTCCCCTGAGCTTCAAGTCGACGAAACCCATTTCCATTCACCAAACAGATGAACACACTAAACATTTTATTTTCACTTAAAAAAAAAGAGGAGGAAATCTTTTTTCCCTCTTTTTTTTTGTCTCAAAATACTTAAACTTCAAATTAAACGGGCATCAGGGGGAGGGGTGGTGAGGGGTTACGCAGCAATTTAAACAGGAGGGAAGAAAATAATGTTTGTAAAGAGGCGAAATAGGAGAAGTAAAGAAGAAGGAGAAGAGGAAGAAGAAGAAGAAAGTAGGAGGGAGGTGAAGGAAGAAAGAGGATGAGAAGAGGAATAAGAAGGACGATATAGTGAAAGTGAACATTTTGTTTTCATGAGAGTGTGAAGTGTAAAGGTGAGTTAATGACACATCAGTGATTGGAAACTGTGAAGAGTGAACATGATGGAATGAACGAAGTAAGGTTCAAGTTTTAACGATTTTTTCCCTTAAGTTTGCCTCAGGGGCATGTTTCGGGGGACGTTTGGGCCTCGGGTTTCTCTTTTTCGCCCCTATACATACTATGGGGCGGACTCCGAAAATTTGGAACATCCCCCTGGTACATCAGTGTGGGGGTTAAATAAAATCCTGGATACGTGCCTGGTTTGTCTGGCCGTTTGTTTGTTTCACAATAGCTCTTGAATGGTTTGTCCGATTTCCGATTTTGATGAAAACTTCACTGGACCTTTGGGAGTCCTGCAGAAATCCTTTTTCTGATAGATTTTCACTTAGGACAAACACGAGTGAGGGTGTTGAATGAAATACATTCCTAATATTTTCGAGAAAGAATAGAGAATTATAAGAAGATAGATGAGGAACACTTATAGGACGCGTCATGTTGATAGATCTTGCTGTGTCGACTATTGTGTTACTGGAGTAGTTTTTATAATAATTATGTATTTAACTATTGCTATTTCTCTTGTACTATTACAGTCGAAGTTGAATGGTAGAGAACTCAAAGGCCCGACTAGTTTTTCCCCTCAGTAATTTAGAGGTTTTGTCTTTTCGCAACGAAAGGGGATTTTGAGCTTCTCATTTATTTATACGTAGAGATAGGTACTAGAGGTAACAGAAGAAAAATGTCCTATCCCATAGACATGATCAGATGAGCCTACCTAGTTCTCAATTATGGACGTAGAAGAACAAGATGTTCCCAATTTCCTCAAATAAGTAATTGTCTCATTTATCCAGATTCGACTGTACTAGATTTTCCTTGCACTCTGAATCATTGTCAGGAAAGTGAAAATATTTACCAATGTGAAAACTAAAGAACACCTGGTGTTAATATATAATGTGACAGTCGAACGAAGGTCGAAGATAACACTATTTATTTCGAACCAAAATAGACATCAAATGCCAGCTTCTACTATGATCTATCATGTAGAGAGACACAATCAATAAAATTCATTGACTTGTTGCTCAAAGCTTGGGTTGGCAAAACAAGTTTTTGACGGATTACTGATATAACGCAACGGTAAGTTTCTCTCTATATCTACTGACCAACTAGGTCATGGATATGGACAAGGGAGGAACTCATTAGAGTTCCATTCAAAAAGGCAGCATAAAGCCTGAATGGACCCTTTGAGTTGTACAACAAACTATTAGTTGACCATCACATATTGGTAGGTAAATAGGTATTAGGATTAGGTATATAAGTACGATGTAGATACGTCTATATCTACTGACCAACTAGGTCATGGATATGGACAAGGGAGGAACTCATTAGAGTTCCATTCAAAAAGGCAGCATAAAGCCTGAAAGGACCCTTTGAGTTGTACAACAAACTATTAGTTGACCATCACATATGGGTAGGTAAATAGGTATTAGGATTAGGTATGTATGTACGATGTAGATACGAGTATACATTAGAGGAGGAGAACTATCGATAGTCGGCGCCATCGATAGTTATCGATATTTTTCAAAAAAACTATCGATAACTATCG
>NW_007378676.1:0-4207 GCF_000475195.1 Diaphorina citri
TCTTGATCGAGTATTGCAGCTTGTTACTTGTCCTCTCTACCAATTCGGTCAGCCAGAACTTTGAGTTTAAATCTCTGTAAAAAAACAAAGGAAGAATATGTTAGTAAATTTGCTTTTAGGATTCCTCACGTGAGAGGCCTGGGGAAATTTATGTCGATGTATCGACATCGCCTGGCCATTCAAGCTCCGACTTCAGTCTTCACACCGTCTGTGTCGTAGCATGGCCATCCCGTAGTATGTCCCTTATCAGATGTCAACACCAGAAAGTAACCCGCTGAAATATTTGCAATCCAAAAAAGAATACAAATTTTTGGGATTCGAACCTGGGACGACCTTCTGCATTGGTACACAGAATGGATCTGTTTCAATTCTTCTCTTCTTCTTCTTTTTTTTTTTCGCCTTTTCCCGTGCGTTTTTCGCCAGCTTCTCAATCAGCCCTAACTAGGGTGATTGCTTTGGACTGGCATTTGCTTTTGGCTATAAATTTTACGAGTGGGTGCCCTCTACTCAACCGTTGCTATTTTTATATTTTTTAGCTAAAGGATATTCAGGCTGGTCTACTCCCTGTTTAAAGTCCCCCAGCCAGACTCAAGCTGATCTACTCCCTGTTTAACGTCTCCCAGCCATTCCATTTCCCTGCAGAAAATAACAATAACTCACCGTGACTTATGGCAGGACGTACAGATCCATTCCGTAGCGGAGTGTCGCACATACTCGCGACAAGACTTACACACGCGCTGTTCACACACGCGACACGGCGCACCCCGGTTTATAATGCGACCTAGACCTGTGCGACATCGCGCACAGTGACCGCGACCTGTCGCCTCCGATGTCCTGGAACAAGACAAGAGGACTGATTAGTACCAAATAGATTACGGAGGTTTTAGGTGGTAATTATACACAGGGAAAGGCTAGGCTAGATTTGAAAAAAATACATAAATAAAAACTGACCATTACAAATTTGAGCAGATAACATTACTTTCAGTTGGTAGTGCGTCTGCCTTGTAAGCGCTAGGCCGCGGGTTCGATTCCCGCCCGGGGCGGATTTTATCAAATGTGACACGGATGCAACTCAACTTGGTTGAGATAGGTGCTGCGGTTGGCGGTATTTTGACAGCTTTTTGGCGGATTTTGACAGCTTTTTGACCGTTTTTTGGTGGTTTTCAGCTATACCGACTAAACGGTTAGAGATATTGTAAAAGTTTGGCTGTAAGAACAAGAACACCCAAAATAAGAATCATTCAATAGGATGAGGAAAGTCGTGTGATGTTTACAGCAGATTTTTAATCCCTGTCCTCCTTCTGTCTTCGATTTCGGGAAGATAAGACCTCCGTTGTTACAGTTCCCTCTATCAAACCTAAGAAATAAAATAATAAAAATAAAAAACAGAGAAAGATGGGTGGAGGTATTGACAGAGAGATATGAGACTATGAGGCACCTCGCCTTCCTATCTTACTAATGATAACGACAAACGACAGTCATTATGTACCCTACTACCCATGTTCTATAAGCGATAGTACACAAATCATTGTGTATGTCCCCATAACGATATACATCTCTACGCCCATATGATTTACTTCTACGATCCGAAGCACATACATAGAATGTATAGAAAATGGTCAGTTTTAGCAGATGTTTTATTTTCTGGAAAAAAAAAGAGATTTCCGAAAAACCCGATTATGTGCGAAGTCACTCGATAAAGTGTCTGCAGGTTGGTGGTTCGAGTCCCCAAGTCAAGTCATAAAATTTAGCGAGGTGTATTAATCGGAGACTTTTGCAACGACAAGTATTAATGGTTTGACGTCACTGTATAGTTGCCCATGTTTCCTTTATTCCAAAAAAAAAAAAACTTACAGTTCCCTCTATGATACCTAAGAAATAAAATAGTAAAAATAAAAAACAGAGAAAGATGGGTGGAGGTATTGACAGAGAGATATGAGACAATGAGGCACCTCGCCTTCCTATCTTACTAATGATAACGACAAACGACAGTCATTATGTACCCTACTACCCATGTTCTATAAACGATAGTACACAAATCATTGTGTATATGTCCCCATAACGATATACATCTCTACGCCCATATGATTTACTTCTACGATCCGAAGCACATAAATAGAAATCATAGAATGTATAGAAAATGGTGGTCAGTTTTAGCGGATGTTTTATTTTCTGGAAAAAAAGAGAATTTTCGAAAAACCCGATTATGTGCGAAGTCACTCGATAAAGTGTCTGCAGGTTGGTGGTTCGAGTCCCCAAGTCGTCATAAAATTTAGCGAGGTGTATTAATCGGAGACTTTTGCGACGACAAGAGTTAATGGTTTGACGTCACTGTATATCAACAATAAACACTGTCATAACAAATATCAACAATAAACAAAGCCAATGTTTCCTTTATTCCAACAAAAAACTTGTTCATTATGTTCTAGCTAAAATTTTTGATTTGAATATTTACTGGAAAAAAAGGGGAAAAAAAGTTGGTAAAATTATCTAAGTTATTCTAAGTAATAAAACTTCAAGCAAATATGTTCATTTACATGTTAGCATGGTTAATAATGTATCAAGTACATGATACTGGGTATAATAAACATAGGATATATTAAACGTACAAGTTCTAATCTGGCCCACGTGAGTCCGGTACAGCTTTGTCGTCACCTACATAACATTATTATGCCATTATCATTGCCATTAACCCTTCAGTAACCAAATCTAGAAAGTACTCTCCCTCGACAACATAGATTCACCTCGTCGGACGACCATCGATCGACTATGTGTGGACACAGCTGTAGAAGGAACTGTAACAAAGGAGAACTTATCGTCTCGAAATCGTGAAATAGGAAAGACACCTTGGTAATCTTTAATACTCTATTGGGAACCCTTGTTTTCCGAAAAACCAGATTGAAATATTGGGAGATATCACAGAGAGGGAGCAGAGAATGAGAGAACCTTCCAATCTGAAAGCAGAAGAGAGAATGAGCTCTGACAAAAATCTAGGTCCGAAGAAACCTCCCCTTGACCCCCTACTACCAAAACTAGAGTAGGGGATCAGGGGAAATGTAGGGGGTTCAGGTTAGGTTTCTCCTACATCTTAACCATGGGTTTGGAGATGGAAATGTAGGGGGCTCAGGTTAGGTTTCTCCTACATCTTAACCATGGGTTTGGAGATTCTTCTGTGGTTATTAAGATAGAAATTACATTGATACCTCTGGTGTATGTCAACTTAATGTGATATGCGATGCTGTTGTGACATAACACAGAACCTCTAGCTCTAGGAGAGGGCCCAACCCATGCACAACTTCAATCAACAGCTACACAGCTAGAGCTGTGTGAGCGAGAGAATTGAGTTGTAAAAATACTTTTTGCAGAGGACTACTCAGTTATTGAGTCAGATCCTAACTCTCTATACCTCTTGAAGAGTGAGTTATAGGTACGTTTCAGGATGCTTGTTAGTGTCAGTGAAATAGTCCAAAACAAAAATGGACGCGGCACACAAGGGATCAAGAAGAGACCGCCTCAACATAATAGGATGCTGTTGTGACATGGGATCCTAACTCCCTATGGAAGAGTGAGTTATGTTCAAGGATCGATCCCAACTACTTGAGTTGAAGAGTGAAGTTACAAGTTTCAGAACCTGACTCACTGACTGACTAGCCCACTAAAAAGAGTAGTTCACTCTTTACACATTTGCAGGCCCAACCCATGCACAACTTCAATCAACACCACTTGATACTATGACATGGGATCCTAACTCCCTATGGAAGAGTGAGTTATGTTCAAGGATCATTCTCAACTACTTGAGTTGAAGAGTGAAGTTACAAGTTTCCGAACCTGACTCACTGACTGACTGGCCCACTAAAAAGAGTAGTTCACTCTTTACACATTTGCAGGCCCAACCCATGCACAACTTCAATCAACACCACTTGATACTAATGAAGATACAAACACTGAGGAGAACACATTAGATTAGACAGAGGATAACTGAAATGTGGTACACATGTGAGAAACACCCAACTGAAATGTGGAACCAATCATGGAATTGAAATATGGGACACTTTTTTTTCTAAATAATTTCTTGAAGCGTATCGGTTGCATTTATATGTACCTATTTGAATAATCCTTCACACGTCATTATGATCATGGACCTCTTTACATGTTCCTAGTTTATGTTTGCATTTTTTTTTTTTTTTTTTTTTTTTTTTTTCACATC
>NW_007378676.1:4231-10357 GCF_000475195.1 Diaphorina citri
TGTGTCGTAGCATGCCCATCCCGTAGTATGCCTTTCATCAGATGGGCGAGAAGAGACACAATACTTCCCATTTAGTTTACATTAACAATCTTTCGCGTGTTGATCTTGTTCTTATTCAAATGTTTCAGCTATCAGCTCAGCTAACGTGTATTTTCCAGTGGATAGTTTCCCCAAAGGAAAATACACTTCTTCCTGTATTACCTCATTCTTTTAAACTTGGGATTTTGATATTATTCTTATTGTTGTTAAAGGTGTGTCCACATCTCCGCACTGAGGTAGACCAGGTACTAGCAGATTGAAGAATAGAATATACATAGAATTGAATAAAATATAGAAAAACGGACGGGATTCGAACCCCAATCAGGACTTAACAACGATAATGAACTGGTTCTATATTTAGTCATACGAACTGGTTGTCACATGACGGAGGTAGAACATTAACATCTCTCAGTAAACTCTACCTATTGTGCAGCAGTTCAGGAAAAAAATCAACGTTCTACGAACCAGGTGATTCAGATATAGTGACGGTCAGTTTATTCACAGAGCAAACAAACAAGAAGAGAGAAAAATGTTTCCTTTCAGATCCGATGGTTCGAGTCCAGGTCAAGTCATAAAATTTAGCACAATGTATTAATCGTAGAACGACTTTAGATAAAGCTATGTGAGTATTTTTCTCTTAATTAAATATCCAAGTTGCTTGACCTCGCATTTCTGAAACCTCCCTAAGTCCCTAATAAGTATTACTTAAAGCTATGTGAGTATTTTTCTCTTAATTAAATATCCAAGTTGCTTGACCTCGCATTTCTGAAACCTCCCTAAGTCCCTAATAAGTAAACATCTGAGTACTTCTTTATATGAAGTTAATTTTTGGTTTATTTCTGTTTTGTCTAAGTTGCATCAGATTTGTCAACTCTTGTCAAATGAACAACCAACAAGTAATATTTATTAAAAAGTAGGTAATATCACAATATCTATGTAAAATTGTACATACACTGGTGGATAGCTAAATATGTAATAATTTATTAATAAAGGTACCAGCCTTTGTATGTGGGATAAGTACATAACAAATCATAATCAACGAAGGAATAAGGGACCAAATTTTCATAATTTTCTACTTTTGTACATTTACTTATGTTTTACCGTTTTACCAAGTGTGGGCACCAAAATTCAATCCGCTTATCAACTTGTTTTGAATACGAATTCAATTTGCATTTGAGTTGTTTTTTAACAGTTGCAAGGACCTCCATCACCTGACATAGTGACCCCTTACACTGAAGCCAGTTTGAACTTTAGCAAGTTGGCAACCTCTTGCATCAAGTTCTGTGTGGAGGAATGGCGAAAGTTTGTTGAGGTTTGAACATGGGCCAATCAGTTGGTAAAAAGTTCAGGAGAGGTCAGAAATAGCAGAACCCGATTGGGTCCAGATTCTAACGAGCGAATAACCTTTGTGCGTTGACACGTTGATCGCCCACCTTTAAACAGGAAGAATAACCAGCGTGAAATCCCCCTTGCTAAAGAATTAGCAAAGTACGAATTCAATTTGCATTTGAGTTGTTTTTTAACAGTTGTAAGGACCTCCATCACCTGACATAGTGACCCCTTACACTGAAGCCAGTTTGAACTTTAGCAAGTTGGCAACCTCTTGCATCAAGTTCTGTCTTTGTGCTGCACCAGAACAACATATGCACTGCAACTTGATGCTTCAAATGAGAGTTCTTTCAGGTCTTTTTCCTTATGTTTGTTTATGATTTTTATGTATGTATATTCCAGTTTTTGTTCAAGTTTCAAGTATTTTAATGTCTTTTTAAAGATATTTAAGTACCTAGGTGTTAGATTTTCTTTAAAATCACGGAATTGTTCGATTTCGACAATCCTTCCATCAACGAATATTCTTACTGCATTGTATGTTACAATGTTTCAAGGACCACAAAAAATAGAAAACGATTTAGCATCATGGAGCCATGGATCCAAGCGATATCAATGTACTCGCACTTCGTGCTCGGGAGGGGGGCTTCGCCCCCCTCCACCCCCCGGGGGCTTCGCGTGTTCGCTACGCGGGGTTGCGTATACGGTCGCGCTGCGCGCTCCCGGGGGCTTCGCGGGGTTGTGCATGTGGTCGCGCTTCGCGCTCCCTTGTTTACGGTCGCGCTGCGCGCTCCCGGGGCTTCGCGGGGTGTCCATGAGGTCGCGCTTCGCGCTCCCTTGGCTTCGCCCCTGAAAACTAATACCGTCCCTGAGTCTTGTCTCGAAGAAATGAAAACTCTTCCAAAAAAAAAAAAAAAAAAAAAAAAAAAAAAAAAAAAAAACATTTCAATGTAACGGTGCAAATAAAAAACTCTACTAGAACAATAAAAACTCCGTCTGAAATTTTTAATTACAACCATTCTCTACATCTCCGTTTGTTGAATTGAAAATTTAGCATGCATTTTACTTTCTAAAATTGATACCTACTCATGGAACTCTGCTAACAGTATTGTTTGGAAGGCTAGGTCACAAGCTTCAGGTTTTAAGTCTTTTCTATTCTATATTTTCCTTGACGCTCTCCTACATACAGGGTAGGTCAGAAGAAAAAGGCCTCACTAATATCAAATGACTTGAAAAAAGCAAACAATCACTTTCTATTTTTAATTTTGTCAAGCACTTTTTATCTAAAATCACCTATTTAATTACTTCTTTCGAGCAATCGGAATATCTCCCATTAGCGGAATCTCCGACTGTCATTGGTGAAATCAACCATTAACATTGGTGAAACCAAAAAGAGGTTTGATAGGGGAAAGTAGGAAACTGACGGCTAAGATCTTATCGTCCCTAAGTCGAAGAGAGGAGGACAGGATAGGAGAAAGCCAGCCGTTCCGGGAACGAACCTTATCTGTTTAGGATAAAATCCGCCCGAGCTGGAATCGGACCTGCGACCTAGCGCTTACAAGGCAGACGCTCTATCCTCCAAGCTAACAAGGCTGGTAATGGCAAACTTCAACATTGGAAACTACCAGTACCAACTGAGTATTTCAGAAGACATCACAATACATACTTGGTTACACTAGGATGGCAACACTAGGATGGTCACCCCGTACCACAAAGCAAAGACTTCTTCACCTGGTATATGTTGTTCAAAATATCAAGGTTGCACCAAGAGATTGCATACAGGACCAAGTGATTGCAACACGACGGATGATTTAATGGAGAATGTTGCATTTCGTTATGCAAGTTCCACAACAGAAATGACAGGCATCATTAGAATAACTCACGATAATGCGGAGTGGGAGGCATTCTAAATTTCTAATTACCCGAGAACTAGGGTAAACAACTCCGGAGCGCGAACAACCTACTGTCAGCAAAGTTGATGTTAAAGCTCATTAATATGTAGAAAATAGAGAAGATTCGTAGATTCCTAGTAGCTTAACCCATCCTTTAGGGCCGTTCGCCCCTACACCTAAGCCTCGGAGTGGGCTTTTTGTGTGTGGAGTTAAGCTGCTATCCCCGGGCCTTGATGGAACCTCAAAGCACCCTCACTGGTATATTTCAACCTCCTCAGTTTCTCTAAAATTCACCTGCAGCAGCTCTAGAAAGTCCGCACAATCAGGTTTATTCCAGAGAAAAGAAAAAAAAAAATAGAGAAACAGTGGTATCTATCGTTGAGAATTGGGAAAACAGTCCTACCTTTCCCGAAAAACGGACGTCCTTCCTGACGATTCCCGACAGGATGAAAAGGTCATTGCAATCGAAGAACA
This sequence comes from Diaphorina citri, assembly GCF_000475195.1. Lineage (NCBI taxonomy): Eukaryota > Metazoa > Arthropoda > Insecta > Hemiptera > Psyllidae > Diaphorina > Diaphorina citri. Next base: position 7,963 of record NW_007378676.1, read on the forward strand.
GTTAAGAATAATCTTTCTTTGATTCTCCTGATTCAGAGGTCATTTGGCTTGTGGTTGTACAATAGAGCTACAGAGGTTTGAATTTGAATTTGAAAATTATTTCTTTATTTTTGAAAATTAGTTTACATTAAAAAGCATCTCCTAGGCTGATTTCAACCTCTGAGGAGATGGTTATTCTTCCTCTTCATTGGTTACTTATATCTAACATAGATAATATTTGAATTTGAATTTGAATTTGAAAGTTATTTCTTTATTTTTGAAAATTAATTTACATTAAAAAGCATCTCCTAGGCTGATTTCAACCTCTGAGGAGATGGTTATTCTTCCTCTTCATTGGTTACTTATATCTAACATAGATAGGTAGGTACTTATAATTCATTTCATTACATGTAAAATACACAGGGTAAATAGGAAAAAAATATATTAAGTAAAGAATAGGTACAATGGAATATTATAGAACATAAATAAATAACTAAATAAATAATTATAGAATATAGACCAGTACCTACATAATAATTATTCCTACCTTTTATTTTAATAATAGTCTGTGTCTAGTCTTATATTTATGTTCACTCGTCTTTATTTGTATGTACTCGTTATTCCCATCTATTGTTATTGATCATTAAGTATTTTTTCCTTGACCTTTTTCTTGACAATATTAAGAATATTTATAACTTTATAGATTGGAGAGAAGTGTGCGCCTAGTTACTATGTACCTAATCTAGTCCAGAAGTACTAACGTACCTACTCAAGTATACTTACCTCGTAAATTAATTGATGTAGGTGTCTGACTAGAGTGAGTAACTACATCCTCATCATAAAGATGACTGCCAATAATGACATTATTATAAGATATAAGACATAGACTTGTATCCACTTATTACTTTTATGTATTTCTCATGTAAAATTTTGACTTGCGACGTTCTTTCGGGTTTACAGGGAAAGCTTTTCGCTAGTTGAGTCCGGTCTTTTTCCTCATTTAAAAAGTTTTGGCAATATTTTTCTAATAAACTAGGTATTTGATAGTCTAATTTTCGTTCTCCATATTTAGTGTAGGGTCGATATCTTAAGAACTGTTGTTTTTGCCTTAAGGGATAACTCACTTCCGTTGTTCTTCTATATTTTTCTTCATTGAAGTGATTGCATATATTTATAAAATTTGATAGTTGTTGAGGTGTCATCAGTGTCATATCCTTTTTCTTTTTGAATAGGTATTTTTTTATTTTCTTTTGTATACTATTTAGAGGTGTGAGGCAATAATCTGGACAAAATGTGTACACTGTCACCCCATATCTGATTAGGGATTCTATCAAGGAATAGTAGATTATTTTCTTAGTAGACATTGGTAGGCAGTTGGCGTCCATTCTATTAAAATTGTAGTGCAGAACTCTTAGTTTTTTGGTAAGTTGTAGAACGTGCTCCTTCATTTTAAATTTGTTATCTATGATGACACCCAAATATCTTGCCTTAGTTGTGTATTCTAATGGGGGACAGTGACAGTTTCCATGTTGATTGTTTTCGAGACACGTTCTTGTGTGGCAGTATACTTGTTTGACTTCAACAGGAGCTGCTCTATTGGGCCCCAAAAGTAAGACCTCGGTTTTTTTACTGTTGAAAAATATGGAATTATTATAAAAATACTTCCGTAAGGTCATTAAATCTGTTTGAGCTTTCTGTACGGCGATGTTTGGATCTTTATGGATTGATATCAGACAAGAATCATCGGCAAACATTTTTAGGTGGCTTCTTATGTTTAGGTATTTGTTTAGGTATTTATCTCAATGGACATATCGGAAAAGGGAATACAGAAGAAACTGAGAGAATAAGAGGAATCTGGGGAACAGGAACTGAGAACGAGGAGGGTAAGAGCAATATCGAAGAGCAATATTTCTTTGATTCTCCTGATTCAGACAGAGGTCATTTGGTTTGTGGTTGTACACAAAAGATCTACAGAGGTTGCAGTACTATAACCATAATGTACTATTGTCCATACACAAGTACTTAGAGGGATATGAAAAGCCAACAATTTCTGTAAAGGATAATAATGTAAAAAGACAGAAAGACACACATTAATTCAAAGAATGTATCTTAAGGAAAACTGTCCATGTACATTATTCAAATTTCCATAACTTGTGGAAAAAGAAAACCCTCGCAATTGCCAGAAGTGGGAGTTTTCCACCAGAAGAACCTTCCTAGCTACTCCTGCTGCACTGATGATTATATCAACCTTGATATTGGTAAAACTGATATCTTGATGTATTAATCATAACCAATGCTAGGCAACATTCTATAAACAAGATGTGAGCTTGATAACAAGCAGTCAAGAGCAGTTAACAAAGACAATGACTTTGAAACACATCAAGGAACAATACACGATGTAACAACAAATAGCTGG